>NC_044905.1:76137885-76202293 GCF_001633185.2 Quercus lobata
TAATGTCCATGATAGTGGATGACAAAATCTTTGGTTTATGCAACGGTGAAAGACTAATGATTCCATAATGACATAAGACTTGATATGTCATATTAAACTTTACCTTGAAACTACCCAACTACCCATCTAAGCCATTTTTTTCACTAACAAAATAAACATTTCTAAGATGCATGATACTAAGAAAAAGTATGTAGTCAAAATAAACATTTGATGAAGCCGACGGTCCCAATGAACCCGTCAGCTTTACTTGCACATTCGGAGAGATGAAAACGACGATATCATAGGCTGACGACTCCACCTTAACGTCTGACGACATCTATGTGAGACGACTAGAATGCCTAGATGGGATAAGAAGCCAATGGAAGGAAGTTGACGGAGAGAATGAAATCTAAGACGAGTCCAGCATGGCCTTGCTTGGCCTCCACGAATGTGTATATAAGGAAATATCTTGTGCCCCACGATTAACCCTAACCAAAAGGATTCCTACAAGGAAAGGATCCCGCAAGATACACGTATTAATGAGGATCTTCCTTACAAGGAAATACCCTCTTCGCCAAGAAACAAATGTCAACTCTATGCTACTATAAAAACCCTAAAGCCCTCACAAACCAAGGTACACATAACTTTACCCTAACTCTGGCACTCTGGAGTTGAGAAAGTTCTCTAACTTGACATTCGGAGGGTATTTGGTTGGTACCACACCGGTACTCTTTGTTAGGGTCATTTTTATTTTTATTTTTTATTTTTTTTTATATTTTAAAATTTGTTACGCAGGTGTTGTTTCGAGCACAGGAGGATTGTGCACTTACTGATGATTTTTGGCATCACCAGTTGGCATCGTCTGTGGGAAAGAGGTCGTAGTAGAAGCCATACTACCACTTCTCGGACAAAAAGTTGTATGGTACTCATTCGCTTGATGGCTACCACCAATAATAACCAAGGAGATGAACCATGTACCATCGCCCTTAAAAGATAGGTTCAGACTCTTGCCACGGCCGTGAAACGCCTAACCAAGCAAAACCATGACCTAGAAGAGCAACTGCGCCAAAAGAGCGTAGGACTTAACACTCAGGAGAAGGACCAAGACAATACTAGCGTTGAGAGAAGAGACCAAGAAGGGTTGGAAGGCAGCAACGCCCTAAGCAGACAAGAGTAATAGGATACAAGTCGTCCATCCGCCACAGATATGGCTCCACTATACATGGTCGCGGAGATGCAGATGGTGAAGGAACAGATGGACTTCATGATGAATGCCCTCGCAGGACGAGTGTCGAGTGACCTTGACGAGTTGGTCCATCGAACGGATTCACCCTTCACTCCATATGCTGTAGGTAGAGGCCTACAATGGTTGTAAGGACCCCCTAAATCACTTGGAGTTTTTCAAAACGCTGATGCACTTACAAGGCGTGGCAGATGAGATCATGTGCCGGGCCTTTCCAACTACGCTAAAGGGTCCCGTAAGGGTATGGTTCAGCAGGTTGACGCCAAACTTCATCAGTACCTTTAAGGAGTCGAGCGCACAGTTTGCCTCGCACTTTATTAGGGGGCACAGGCATAAGAAGACCACTGCATGCTTGATGAATATCAAGTAACGGGAGGAGAAGACGCTGAGCTCTTACATAACCCGCTTTAACAAGGAGGCCCTCTTGATTGATGAAACTGACAACAAGATACTCGTGGCTGTATTTACCAATGGGTTACAAAAGGGTAAGTTTTTGTTTTCTTTACACAAAAACGACCCAAATACTATGTTGAATGTACTCTACAGGGCTACTAAGTACATGAATGTCGAAGACGCACTGCTGGCCCGAGAAGAGAAGCCTAAGAAGAGGGAAAGATAGGAAGAGGCATGGTAGGACGGGGGATGAAAGACAATAAGGAATTGAGATCGATGGGAGGATAGGCATTGCAAACCCCCTACTAGGGGGTTTTGCAACTTTCACCCCGCTAAATGCCCCGATCGATTAAGTCTTGATGTAGATCAAGGACGAAGGAGCCTTGATGTTTCTTGGCAAGCTGAAGGGAGACCCCAGTAAGAGGTCCAAAGACAAGTACTACCGTTTTCATCGTGATCATGGTCATGATATGTCTGACTGCTACGACTTGAAGCAATAAATAGAGGCTCTTACCAAACAAGGAAAGTTGCAGAGGTTTGTCAGCAAGGAAAGAACGGACCCACCACAAGAACAGGTTGCCTGAAGAGAGAACGAGCATTCTAGGCCACCCCTAGGAGACATAAGAATGATTGTGGGAGGCACTACAACTTCTGGTTCATCTAACTGACGAGCTTCATCTTGAAGATGGCACAGGTCGACAACCCTGTAATTAGATTCTCGGAGGAAGATGCTCAATGTCTCTACCACCTGCACGACGATGCACTCGTTGTTAGCATACAGGTAGAGGACTACAACACACACCAGGTCCTAGTTGACAACGGGAGCTCTGCTGACATCCTCTATTACCCGGCATTCCAGCAGATAAGGATTGAAAGAGAAGGGCTGGTTTTGACCAACGCCCTACTCGTTAGGTTCGGAGGAATAAGGGTATACCCTCTCGGTGTAGTCACATAGCCCGCAACGGTTGGAGATTATCCTCAGCAAATTACTAAAGATGTTACATTCCTTGTTGTCAACTGCTCATCTACCTATAATGCCATCCCGGGTCGACCGACTCTCAACTCATGGAAGGCCGTGCTTCTTGGTTGCGAAAGTTGTTGTTGGCATACTTGGATTAGGATTCGGGTACCCAATACAACTATCACACCATACTCAGGAGCGTACCTGGTACTACGTTACTGCACTATGTATTTTGGGCATTCATTCCATGTATTGCTGCATTTAGATATTGCAAGTTAGTGATCAGTATTGATGAGACTTATTTGTATGGTAATTATCGAGGGGTGTTGTTGATTGTAATGGCAACCGATGCTAACAACAAGCTTTTGCCTCTCGCCTTTGCTGTTGTGAACAAGGAGTCAGGGCCTAGTTGGGGGTAGTTTTTAGAGTGCCTCAGGATTTCGATAGGGCATGTGATACTTGACGAGGACATTTGCATTATTTCTAGCCGATATAAAGGTATCAAAAGCGCCACTGCAGAGTGGCCTAGAGGTGATGATGAAAGATTACGGGTATTTCACTGATATTGCCTTCAACATGTTGCTAGCAACTTCAACACACACTTTGATGACCCGATTCTAAAGGCATTGGCCTTGAAAGCAAGATATGCAACTCAGGAAGCTAAATTTGAGCCCATAATGCAAACCATTAAGGATGTTGAGATTAATGCACTTAGGAGGAATCGATTGATACAAAAAAATACTGGCGAACCTCAACACTATATGCCATACACATATCCAATGAGTGAGGATCTGGACAAATGGACTTAGTCACATGATGGTGGAAGACGTTATGAGGCAATGACAACTGATATCTCTGAGTGCTTTAATGGGGTACTTAAAGGTGCTCGCGGTTTGCCCATTGTTGCAATGGTTGAGTTCACTTGGTACAAACTTGTTGCATATTTCCATGATCGACATAAAGAAATTACTTTTGATCTCTCTCAAGGAAAGGTGTGGAGTAATCATGCCATGGGGATCTATGGCTCAAATGTTCGCAAAACTTCAGGACACTTTATGAGGGCATTTAATCATGAAGCTGGTATATATCAAGTAGTTACCCCATACAATGACTATAGTGGTGGCGGGGGAAACCACAATCATGAAATAAACATAGTGGCTAGAACATGTGGTTGTCGAAAGTGGCAAAACATTAAGATCCCTTGTTCACATACAATTAAAGTTTTTTAGAGTTTGCGAGTTGATCCGACTAGCTATATTGACCCATGTTACAGTTTGGACAACGTCATTCACACATATTCACATCAATTTGTGGTGCCAAAGTCAGAGTCATTGTGGAGAGACGTTAGCGGGCCGCGGTGGGTGCCTGACCCAAATCTGTTGCGGGCCAAAGGTCGTCTTGTGAAGTCAAGAATAAGGAATGAAATGGATGGGGTACGACGAGAACTGGGAAGCCAGAGGGAAGATTTGGACTTGAGGGAGATTCAACCGAGGCAGCGATGCGGAGTGTGTCATGAAGAGGGGCATAACCTTAGAAAATGTCCCAATTCCTGTGGGGCTTTCACAAGCGGTGGTGTTACAAACTAGGTAAGTGCTGTTTTTATATATTATGCTTAGATTGTACAAAGTAGCTGAGATGTAATGATTGGATTGTATAAAGTAGCTAACTTGCATAGAATTTCATTTGGGAACTAACGACCATTTTTAAATGTTTGTCAGGCAAGCAGAGACTCGATTTTGGAATGGCATTGTATGTGGAAGTTGTGGTTATCTTCAGTATGGACAAGTGCACTATCAAACTAGACTATGTTGTATCGACTCAGTTGCTATTTTGTTTATTGTTGAATATTCTTGTAATTGAACTATTCTCTACCCATTGTACTTGTTAGATTAGTTGCGTTGTAAATCTTTTATTGCAACTGACTTCAAAATATGTGCTGATTTCATCTGCATCTTCCTTGGTTGGTTCCCTCAGAAGATATATATATATATATATATATAATATTTGGTTCTTTGCTGCTGGTTGTTTCTGGTTCTTTATTGATGCGTGTGAAAATGGAAAACCCAGTGGATAGTTGGAAAGATGCTAAAGTTGGTCGGCCAATATGTACAAGGTCTAAAAGGTCCTTTTAAAGCATATTGGGCAGTTATTGGCTGCTCCATCATGGCTGATAGTTGGGAAGATGTGCAGGGTAGGACAATAATAATTGTTTTGGTTTGTTGCCCTCAGTGGGTTATATTTTGTTTCTTTCATTATGGCTGCGATCAAGAATAAAGCTTCCAAGTGATACAATTGTGAATTTGGTTTAGTGCTGCATGTGGGGAAAAAAAATTCCCAGTGGGAATCGAGTCTTTAAGACTCGATTTCCATTTGAGTGGCATGTTCATAAATAATTTCCCAGTAGAAATCGAGTCTTTAAGACTTGATTTCCTTTGGAATGGCTTTTTTCATAAATATTTGTGTAGAGGAAATCGAGTTTTGAAGACTCGATTTATGGAACTCGAGTTTCATTTGAGTGGCATTGTCTGTAAATAATTTTGAACTCTCTGCCTGCGTACTTGCTTCTCCAGAACTCGAGTAATAAATGGAACTTGAGTTTCATATTCCTGAGTTCCATTGTTTATTTATTTATTTATTTTTTTGTGGAAGGCATGGTCAGCTCTCTTAAATTCAAAGTTATAATGGAACTCGAGTTTCATATACTTGAGTTACACTGGAATTTTTTTCCCCTGCATAACAAGGCATAGCTCCCTGATATTCACAATCAAACATTATCAAATTTCCAAAAAGGCATTTCCCTGTATATTCACAATCAAACGGATTATAAGGCATTTCCCTGTATATTTACAATCAAACAGATTATATGTATATTCACAATCAAACATATTATAAGGCATTTTCCTGTATCATCACAATCAAATAGATTATAAGGCATTTCCTTGTATATGAAAGTTTTATACTTAAGTCATATACTCAAGTTTCTCGAGTTTCATATACTCAAGTCATTTCCCTGTATATTTATAATCAAGTTGTACATATTCATTTCCGAAAGGCATTTTGTATATCACCACTGCTTATTCACATAAAGGAGAATACATCAAAATATACATGCCTAACTTTGTACACTTGTTCACAACAAAATACTAGACTAGCCTATCCTTTCTTCACTTCAAAATGCTTGTTCACATAATTTCTTTGTCAGCTATCTTTTTTGAACCTTATGCGACCATATAATGTTTATTATGTGAAGGAGGAGGTCTTGCATGTCCTTGGTCAGATGCCTCGTGTCTAGCTTTGTGTCCATGTTTGTGACCACCTATCCCACAAGGAGGTGCCTTTGATATGCATTTCGGCTGACTTTCTGGCTGTGCAGGTAATCCAACAACTTGCTCAGCCTGAACATGGTTAGTATGGGGTGGGTTGATGCTCGAAGAAGGGCCAATAGACATACTGTGGGAGGGTGGCTCTGTGTGCATGTCAAGAGGGGTTGAATCAATACTCAGGTCAAACGATGGAATGGGTGAAAGCTCAGGAAATGACCGTGGGGTGGGTGGAGGGATGTCAGACCCAGGACATAGATGTGGGGTGGGTGGAGGGATGTTGGGGGTAGGAGATGGACGTAGGGTGGATGAAGGGATGTTGGGGCTAGGAGATGGATGTGGGGTGGATGGAGAGGGATCAGGGGTGGGGACAACTTGAGGGGTAGCAACAAGTGGACAAGAGCCATGTCTGGCAAGAGTTGTGCTCATGCTTGGCCTCTCAGTAGACGTTGCCTCAGGAGTAGCTGCCTCCTTATTCGGGGCTTCAGGGATATGAGTTTGTACACGGTCAATCTCATTCACTGCCTTCAGAACATCAGTAATGTCCTTGTAGTCTGGAGTGCCCACTGGGTGATGCCTCAACAAACGGAGGTATCCTTCAATCTACAAGTACATTACGACTAGTAATAATGCAATACCAAATCAAAACGGAGAACTTTAAGCACAAGAATTGAAATCATAGAAATTACACTTTAATAAATGGTGACAAGTAAATGGCCAAGTAAAAACTGCAAAATATAGACTATGCATCCATGTTCTTTATGGTAACGATTGGTTTCCACATCTCTTTATCAAAGCTTATATTAGGCAAACAAACTTAGCCGGTTGAATATGGACTTCATAGGGTCATTATGATGGAGAGAATGTCAGAGAAGAGTTAAGCAAATGACACCTCCTTTAAGAAAACCATGATACAAGTACAGGTAGTACATGTGCTTGTCTCTTGCATACTGTTGCATTATTTAGTAATTAAAGAACTGCATGTTAGACTATTAGTAAGTATCTGAGGATGTTGCAACAATAAATGTCACATAATAGGGCCTTGTGCTGCAATATTACATTAATAAACACTAACAAAATTACATTATCAAATTTAGCAAGAAGAAAGTCATTGAACTTTCAAAATTTCTTAAATTTTTTACATTAACATGGACCCAATTAAACACTAAATCATCAACTTTAACAAAATCTAACATCAACAATTTAATTTAACAAAGACCCAGTTTGGACTTCAATCTACAATTACTTTCTTTTTCTTAGTTTCTCACAGAAACGACCAACTTAAGTAAATACATTTACTATAATTTTCATATTTTGTAAATAAGAGAAAAAAAAAATAACAATCACAGCAGAACAATGGGTTTAGGCCTTTTCACCTGGCACATCCAAAAAACCACTGGGTTTAGGATTTTTCCTAGAACAATGCATATCACAAAACAAGACAAAAATTTGAAATGCTTTCCCTTTTGCTTTGCCTGATATCAACAGTTCAACCCGCGAAGCAAAAAAAAAAAAAAAAAAAAAAATCAAACCCACAAAACAAAAAAGGCATTTAACAAAATGAATTACTTGGTGTGGGTTTCAGTTAGGGTGAGTCTGTGGAACAGGAATTTGGTGGAGGACGAGGAATTGATAGAATAAGAGTGAGGTATTGAGAGTGTCTCTGTGGATTGAGTGAGAGTGGAGAGGGTGAGTTAGAGTGGAGGTGCATGAGAGTGGAGACTAAGTGAGAGTGGAGAGGGTGCGTCAGAGTGGAGACTGAGTGGGAGTGGAAAGGGTGAGTGAGACTGGAGGTGCGTCAGAGTGGAGAGGTCATTTGTGACTGAGTGATAGACTTATGAATTTCCCTTTTATGAAATCGAGCCTTTAAGGGTCAATATCCAGGAGAATTCCACATGGATAAACCACGTCATTCTTAGAACACGGAAATTGACACCCGAAGGATCGAGATAAAACTCGAGCATCTAAGACTCGAGTTCCAGATATATGCCACGTAAAAAAAAAAACCAAATCAGAACATGAAAACTGAGCCTTTAAGGCTTGAGTTACAAGGGATAAATTGAGTTTTTTAAACTTGAGATGCTAGTTAGTAATATAGTTATGAAATGTTGTCAACTAACTATATAGTCGAGCAATTGGTGTCAATCGCCAATTTTGCCCCTGAAAAAAAGGATCAAAGTTTCCTTTCTAAAAAAAAAAAAAAAAAAAAATCAAATAATCCATTTTCCTGGCAATGAAAGCACCTGTACTGTACAAAACCCTATTTTATTTTGTGGAATTTGATATCCTCCCACTCCCTGACTCCCAAGTATGAACACTGACCATTGTAGATGGCCGTGGGAACCACAAGGATTGTATTGCCGAAACTTCGTGGAAGGAGGATCTCCTTCGTCCCCAATATTTTTCTCTATCAATTCCAAATTTCCACCTACATTTCATCTCTCTCCGATTGGTGAAAATCATCAGTTTTTCATCAATTTCCCAATCAATCTTTGATCATCTTTCTTGCCTACCGCTCCTGTTTTTTAGATCTTCTTACTTTCTTACATTCCGATCCTGTTTCTTTTTGATCTTCTTAATCTTCAGTTAACATATCATCCCGATGGCTACCCTGATCCTGGATGATCTTTTTACTAGCAATTTATTTAAGCCTTGGTATGAGGATCTTGAAGTTACTAGCAATTTATCTGAGGATCTTTTTAAAAGCTCAATGGAACAGAAATCCGTGGAACAGGATCTTCTCGGATATCTTCTCAATGATGGGTATGTATTTATTTATTTATTTGAAAATTGGGTATGCATTTAATTAATTACTACTCTGGTGTGTTTTTACTTTTTCTTAGTTATAATTTATAAATTTTTAATGATTTTTATGTGTCCACTAAATATCTAATTATGAAACTTTTTTCCTATCAAAAAAAAAAAAAAAAAAATATGAAAGTTTTCTTCTTCAATCATATATTCTACCTACTTAGGTGGTTAAGCCACAACGGTCGATGATAGAAATAAAATAATTTTACTCAAATAATATTATTAATTCTGAGGAATATTTGTATTCTTCTATCCGTTATAAGGTATAACCTATATGACTCTTGTGCTCTTTTACTCATTTATAAACTTTAAATGGTTTTATAATCATAATAAATGGTAGAAGTAGAAGGAATTTAATTTTGGCTAATGTTATCGGTTAAAATTCTCTCCCTCTTGATGTCAAGATAATCTTTCTTAAATTTCTTAATCTCATTTTGTTTTATTATTTTTTTCTATAAATAAAAAAAATGGGAATGTGCTAAAATTAATCACAAAAGGCGTATAGGCAAACAAACTTCATCGTGGAAGGATTGAATCTCATTTCATTTACTTCCTCCACAACCTCTCTAAACTGAACTGCGAATTTACAAAGGGTAACAAACTAACAATGAAATTATATCCTGCAACTAAGAAAAGAACCCAGATAGGTGAATTTCCTAACCTGCAATCTTAAGGAGTTCTTAAAGAAAACCCTTAAATGAATTGAACAAAGCTAAATCCCATATCAATTCCGTCAAAAACAGAAACCAAGGAGATAAAGCCAGTAAACAATCCAAATTTCTGCCTCTAGCCCAGATGAGCAGATGAAGATATTTGATTCCGGGAAGGAAGTTCATTACTTACTAGCGTTCTTTGTTTGGCACCAGCTTTTTCATTAGTAAAAAGCTTTCAGCAAAAAGCAAAGCAAAATAATGATTGACATCTATTTACTTACTAAGTATTATAGTATTATTATTATATATTGGATGATGTTGTATACGGGAATGAAAAACACAAGTCCTGATTATGATTCTGTTGTTTCAAAGAGAAAGAGAGAGAGAGAGATATAATGAAGATCCCTGAAGTCCTCAATGGAAAAGTAATACACTTGGAGCATCAGCCTGCGCTTCACAGGCCCATCATGCATCCAAAGGAGGATCAGCCTGCGCTTCGCAGGCCCATCATGCATCCAGAGGAGGATTGGCCTGCCCTTTGCAGGCCCACCATGCATCCAGAGGAGGATCAGCCTGCGCTTCACAGGCCCATCATGCAACCAGAGGAGGATCAACCTGCGCTTCACAGGCCCACCATGCATCCAGAGGAGGATCACAGGCACCCCATGCATCCGGAGGAGGATGAGCCTGCTATTCAGGTTTATCGTGTGAACTGTGCCTCTGTTGTTGGAATCTCCAGTTCCACTACACTATTCTCTTCTCTTTTATCACATTTTGCTTATTATGTTTGGTTTTTGTTTTTAAATTGTGTGTTTGCTATATGATGCCATTGTGGTTTTTAGCAGTTTAAAGATGAATGGATCTGGATTCATGTGGGACAATATGGGTCACATTGTTACCAATTGCCATGTCATTTAGAATGCTTCTGATTTTAGGTTCGTTCATTTGCTTGTTTATCAATTCTCTCTCTTTTTTTGGTCTTTTGTTCATTATGTTATTGTTGTAAAAATGGGATTTTTTTTTGTGCGATCACCAAAGCTGTGGAGGGTGGAGAAAGCCTGGTGTGCAACATATATTTCCTTATTGTTCGTGGTGCTATTTATGAACAGGGTCACTATTTTGACCGCACAACTTATGGTGCAAAAGTAATTGGGTTTTGCAAAAATGAGGATGTTGCTATGTTGCGTGCGGTAGAACTTTGAGACAAAGTGAAGCCTTAAGCATTGGTCTCTGTGTGAACCTACATGTTGGTAATTCAGTTTTTGCTATTAGAAGCCCTGTGATTATGAGTTTTTAATGCTGCTTGCAAAACATATTTTTTTCAATGCAATATTGCTTGAAAGTGTATTGTTTATCTTGTATGTGAAGTAGAAATTACACTTACCAGATAAACAATACACTTTCAAGCAATAGTGCATTGAAAAAAATATGTTTTGCAAGTAGCGTTAAAAACTCATACTCACAGGGCTTCCAATAGCAAAAACTGATTGACCAACAAGTAGGTTCGCAGAGTGACAAATGCTTATAGGTTTCACTTTGCCTTCCAGTTCTTTCACATGCAACAAAGCAACATCCTTATTTTTGCAAAACCCAACGACTTTTGCATCATAAGTTGTGCTGTCAAAAATAGTGACCTTGTTCATAAATAGCACCATGAACAATAAGGAAATATATGTTGCACACCGGGCTTTCTCCACCCTCCACAACTTTGGAGATCGCACAAAAAAGAATCCCATTTTTACAACAATAACATAATGAACAAAAGACCAAAAAAAGAGAGAAAATTGATAAACAAGGAAATGAAAAGAAAAAAAATGAACGAACCTAAAATCAGAAGCATTCTGAATGACATGGCAATTGGTAACAATGTGACCCATATCGTCCCAAATGAATCCAGATCCATTCCTCTTCAAACTGCTAAAAACCACAATGGCATCATATAGCAAACACACAATTTAAAAACAAAAACGGAACATAATGAGCAGAATAACTAGGGAAAATGTTAGTCTACTACTGGCAAAATTCGTAGTGGAGGTGCAGCCTTATAAGATCATTATAATTTGTCAATAAGCGTTTTGTCATTGAGCTAGGAGAGGTTCCATAGAGATTGTGGTCTTAGTGATTTGTCATTTATTATGGGTGGTGATAGTTTCTTTTTTATTGAATCCAAACTTTTTCAACTGGTGGTAGAGGAAGGGGGACTGTATTTTTCTTTAAGGATTTTTGAGCGGAGTAGGTACTTCATGAAGTCGGTCTTCATGGGTAAGAATGTGGCACAATGGTTGATGAAGAGTATAGAACATATTGTCGTTGGGGTCAGTCCAAAGTATTTTTATACGTTTAAGGAAGGTGATTTAGCCTACACCCTCCAACGGAGCTCCAATTCTTTTGGCTTGTTCCTACTGCTGACTGAATTTAAAGTTGGCGGGTCTAGGAGGTCCATTTTTATTCTAGTAGGCAAAGCAAAGAATGGATGGAGGGTTTTTGGGTTAGAGTTAAGGAAGATATTAGAACTTGAAAACTATGTGAATGGTGGCACTGGGCAATTGAAATTTGTGGCTCACTTCATAAGGATAGATCAAGGGTTCAACCTTTTAAGTCTTTTGCTGACAAGGTGCGTGGGCATCAGGTGCAGGTAAGGGGCAGAAATTAGCCTTATCGGTTAAGCGCCCATGATAAAGGGAAATGACTGTTAGGGGATAATAAGGGGGAGAAGCAAAACTTGCTGAGCGAAACGGCACTAAACTTACTAGGTTCAGCGACTCTAGGAGGTACAGAAGGGGGTTCTTAGTGCAGTACAAAGGACTTTAATTTTGGAAAGATATATCTAGTAGGAAATAAAAGGAGATCTCCGTTGAATTTCAAATCAAATTGGACTGAACATGTTTATGGAAAAAAACGTGAACTGAGGAACTCAGACTGGACAGGAAAAAGCTTGATTGTAGAAGTGAATGGGAAAGGAAAAAGGAGTGTGGCATGGAGAAAAGGTGGTTTGAGGAGTTCTATTTGGGTTTCAAGGGGTCAGAGGGATCACATGGTGGGTTCTTTTAGTGTATCACAGGTTCACAAACCTGTGGTGGGCTTAAACCAAGATGGTATCTAAGTGGGCCTTCCAATGATCCCTTTTCCAGAGCCCACCAGCCCATCTAGGATGGAAGAGGGTGTAAGCCCATTTGTGGGTGACTTGAGACTTTTAAATAAGGAAGCCCATGCATCAGTGATGTCCAAAGAACCTCACACAACCTCGGATGCTCAGAATGTCAAAGGCGCTAATGTTTTTCTCACTGAGGAGTCATTGGCGCCACCGGTAATGGTCGGCACAGCAAGACAACATGCCTTGAAGTCGGCGATGAGCTCGGTGGGTCAATTTGTGATGAACTTTTGTCCTGCAAAGGCAACGGTGGTGAACCGTGGTCCTTTTTTCGATGAGTTTCACGCCGAGGACTCACCAGCGACACTAGATAGGGCCGATCTTGCTCCATTCCACACCACGAGGACAGATACGATGTCTGTTCCTCCAACTGAGTTTATGGGTAGCCTTACGGAGACATCAGTGGAGGCAAAGTGTCCTTTTTCTGTTGGGCATAGCACCGATGGGCCTTTGATCATACTGGGTAAGGCAGAAACTGATCTTGTGTTATCTAATTATGTTCTGAGTCTATCGAGAGTTGGGATTGAGGAATTGGGTGTTCCGGGTGGAGTTGAAGGTGGTACGGTTGAGGGTGCTTATGATATTCAGGGGATAGACACACCCCATCAGACTAACCAGCTGGTGTTGGCATTGACTGAGGTCGATGAGGGCTTGGATGATGTGGATAGCTCTTCTCCCTTGATGACTTTTAATCCTCTTGGGTTGGTTGTGATGGCTGAATTGAATAGTAACATTGAGGTGATGAGGTTGGATAACACATTGAATGTTTCTAATTGGGTGAAACGTTGACTCCCCGGGTTCAGTAAGATAATGGGGTGGGTCGACATGAGAAGAGGTGTATTATGCTACTACAAAGAATTGAGACGGAGATTGAGGCGGCCAATCTGGTGCATAGGAATGTTGCCCACCGAAAAGCTGTCTCCAAGGATAAAGGGAAGAGGGAGCTGAGGAATTTGATTTCTTCGGTTAATTATGAAGGGAGATAGTTTTTTTTCTTTGACAGCATTACTGTAGGTTGTAGTAGGGAGTTTACACTTTCAATGAAGTTAAGAATGGTGTCATGGAATGTTCGAGGTTTGAATGATGCGCGGAAACATTTGGTAGTTAGAAATTTATTACGGGAATGGAATTGTGATGCTGTTTGCCTTAAAGAAACTAAGCTTGCGGGCATAGATAGACAACTAATTTGCAGCTTGTGTAGTTGTCCCTACGTAGACTGGGTAGCATTGGATGCGGATCAGACACTTGGTGGGTTTTGATGATGTGGGATAAGAGGGCTTTAGAAAAGTTAGAGGTATTGGTGGGTCAATTTTCCGTATCAGTTTGGTGGCAGGGTTTGGGGGATGGTTTTATTTGGGCATGTTCTGGGGTTTATGGCCCGAATGATAATAACTTGAGGGGGCAGATGTGGGATGAGCTGATGGGAATTCAGCAACTTTGGGAAGTCCCATGGTGTTACTAGGGGATTTCAACATTGTTCGTTTCCCAAGTGAACGGTTAGGAGGATCAGGACTTACCCTGGCTATGGAGAATTTTTCTAAGTTCATTAAGGAGCTTAGCTTGATAGATCTGCCATTGGGAGAAGGGAGTTATACTTGGTCGAGTGGTTCGGATTAGCCCTCGATGTCTAGGATAGACAGGGTTCTGGTTTCTCATGACTGGGAGGATCACTATCCGGATGTGATCCAACGGGTTTTACTTCATCCTATTTTAGACCACTTCCCCATATTAGTGGAAGCAGGAAGGATATTAAGGGAGAAAAGTCCTTTTAGGTTTGAGAACATGTGGCTAAAGACGAATGGGTTCAAAGATAGGGTTCATTCTTGGTGGAATTGATATTCCTTCTCAAGTACTCCCAGTTTCGTACTTGCTAAGAAGTTGAAGGCATTGAAGGAAGATATTATTTTGTGGAACCGGAGTGAGTTTCGAAATGTAGAGCATCTAAAAAAAGAATTGTTGGAGGCTTCGAAATTATTGGATGTTAGGGAAGGGAAGCATAGCCTTTCTGAAGTGGAGTTAGGTGAGAGGGTTGTGTTGAGATCTCAAATACAAAACCTTCTCTCATTGGAAGAAGTCTCGTGGAGACAGAAATCGAGGATGCTTTGCATTAAGGGAGGACATAACGATACCAAATTCTTCCACAAGGTGACCAATTCTTGGAGAAGGTATAATCATATTAGCATGTTGGAGGTGAATGGGGTTATCTATAAGGGTGAATGGGGTTATCTATAAGGTGAATCTGAGATGGCAGACCAAGCTATACAGTTTTATAAAAACTTGTACAAGGAGTTAGAGGAGTGGAGGCCTTTTGTGGAAGGTTTGGAGTTTGATTAGATAGAGGGGTTTGATTAGATAGAAGTCAACAAAAAGTTAAATTGTTCTTCCACATGCAACACCACTCTACAAGGCAGATGGAGCTCATTATTGCATGATGAGCTCATATCTACAAGGCATAATAGAAAATTTTAAAGCATGCAAAAATAATTGTTTGGTTTTCTGTTATGTTCTTATCATGCGTGGGGGTGCTGCGTGGTAATTGCAAGAAGAATATTTCTGTCTCTCTTGAGCTGAATCTTGATGAGTCAGAGTCAGATGTTACGCTTAGTACCAGAAAAGTGTTTAAGGTCGGTGCATATAAGATGAATTTGCATTATTTTTGTGTGTTAATTTTTTCTTGCTAAGGGGTCTTGAATCCTGATATGCATATGTATTGTAAATGCTGTACTTTGATGGCAAAGTTTACATTATTATTGAGGTTAAACCGTGTCACTGTAATCTCCTTTAATGGGTATCAATTGAAAGCAAAAAAGTAAAGAACCAAAAGTGGGATGTAAGAGCCACGCCTACTAGGTCCATACACTTTACTACACTGCCTAATCTCATAGTTTGTTGCAAGTAGCCATCCAACCACCTTAATTACGCTTGGCAATTATCGTGATGCTGGAGACATCGGAAAGACATAGTTATTATATTGGCGTAAATGCACTTTTAGTCCCTACATTTTGACGTTTTTCCATTTTAGTCTCTACATTTTATTTTTTCCACTTTTAGTCCCTAAAACCAATTTACGCTTTCCGTTTTAGTCCTTGAAACACTGTTCTGTCACCAAATTAACGGAAAGACTAACGGATTAATAAAATATTATTAAAAAAATTATTTAACATTTTTTATATGCCAAAATTAAAAAAAAATTAATTACTCAATTTTAATTTAGAACAAAAAAAAAAAAATTATTTTCTTTCAAACAAAAATTTTACTTTCTTTTAATTAAAATGAATTTTTTTAATTCCAATCTTCTTCTTCTTTTTTTCAAGAAGATCACCATCGAATCAAACCCAAGCAAAAGAATAACAACCTAGCAAAGCAAAAGAATAGCAACCCAGCAAAAGAACATTATTACTTAAACCCAGATCAAACCCAGCAACCAAGAACACAAATCTAGCAACCAAAAACTCAAACCTAGATCACAACAACACAAATGAAAAAAAAGAAAAGAAACAGAGACCAAACACAAACACAGACCCAAAGTTCTTCGTGTTCTTCCCAGATCAAACCCAGCAACTGAGAACACAAATCCAAGTTCTTCGTGTTCTTCCCAGATCAAACCCAGCAACCGAGAACACAAATCCAGCAACCAAAAACTCAAACCTAGATCACAACAACACAAACAAAAAGAAGAAAAGAAACAGAGACCAAACACAAACACAGACCCAGATCACAAATAGAGATTAAACACAAACGAAACCCAAATCACAACCTAAGCCAAAATCATTAGCAGACCCAACCACCGATCCATGTTCACAACACCCACATGCAAGCCTCCAAATTTTTCCCATTGTTTTCACGCCATCAAGACCCCACGGCCTCCATGATCAAAACCTCGAAGATCAGCCTCTTGATCTGCTCGCCGCTGGTCAATATCGGGCTCCAATACCGAATCGGTGACTGGGTTTTGTACAACGGAGCCATAATTACACAGAAATAAACTATGGGTTTTCTTTCTAGGGTTTCATACACCTAATCAACGGACCTTGATGGGTTTGATGGGTCGATGGCAACGGAAACGGCGACGGCAACGCAGACCTTTTGGGGTTTCTTTCTTCTATGGCAATGGTGACCTCATCATTGAGTCTTGAACGAGTTCGACGGCGGCGACCTCATCACTGAGTCTTGAAAGAGATCAGAGAGAGTTTGGGTCAGTCAGAGTTTGAATCAGATCGGGGTGAGGAGAAAGAGAGTTTGAGAATAGAGAGAGAAAAGGGTTTAAAAGTTGAATGTTCTTCTGAACAAAAAAAGAAGAAGAAGATTGGAATTAAAAAAAAATTCATTTTAATTAAAAAAAAGTAAAATTTTTGTTTGAAAGAAAATAATTTTTTTTTTGTTTTTTGTTCTAAATTAAAATTGAGTAATTAATTTTTTTTTTTAATTTTGGCATATAAAAAAATGTTAAATAATTTTTTTAATAATATTTTATTAATCCGTCAGTCTTTCCGTTAATTTGGTGACAGAACAGTGTTTCAAGGACTAAAACGGAAAGCGTAAATTGGTTTTAGGGACTAAAAGTGGAAAAAATAAAATGTAGGGACTAAAATGGAAAAACGTCAAAATGTAGGGACTAAAAGTGCATTTACGCCTATTATATTTTATTTGATTTTATGTATCAAGGGAAAATTTGTAATTTCTTAATATTCTAGAATGGGCTTTGCTAATGGTCCATTGGGTCTTACTTTAGTTTTATTTTAATTTAGTTATTTATTTGGGCTTAGTAATAAAAGCCCAAAGCCCAAAGTCCAAGTCTTATTAGGGTTTTAAGAAATCCTAGTTCTACTAGGAATAGGTATCCATATTAGACTTATATTTAAAGGGTTGTAATACCTTCTATTGAAGAAGAATAATAATAATATTTTCAGTTTAGAGCTATGAATCTTTGTCTACGGTTTGTGTGATGCAAACTACTCCTAGGTGTGATGCTAAGGAACTCTAGGTGTGATACCGAGAAAATTGTTTCTCCTTTGTTCCTTCCCAAACCCTACCAATCCTTGTCCCTTTGGAAACCCCATAATCCCTATTATTTTCCAGCCATTTCCCACCAAAACCTAACCCTAAACCCTCAATTGAAGCAATACCTGATCTTTCCCAGGTGTTCTAATCCCTTGTACTGCGCCACATTGCACCATTATTGGTATCAGTAAGTCAGTTACTTTGGTCCATGTAGTTTTCAAAGTTATGAAATTTTCTATAGTGAAGGGCTTTGGTTTCCAAGAGTAGGAAATCATCACATTTGTAATGGCATGAATTCCACACATTCAGGCATGTTGAGATTTATATTCTTTGCTATCATGGTGCATACCAGCTTTATATATAGGAATTTTTATTTTTTGTAACAGCGATATGTAGCATCACTGTCATATGGGTGTAGAGCCCACAAATATTGGAACCATTGTTATATGTGAGGTATATTACGTAACGTTTATACATAAAACCATCTTGATAGATAGGTTGAATTAGGGAAATTCTTTACCTTCGCATTCTTTAAAGTTATCTCTTTTGGTACCTATTAGTGTTTCCAACGGAGATATTTAGGGTTTAAATTCCCCCTCCCCCAATTATCAAAATAATTTGGTTAGGTTAAATGTGTTGCGTTCCAAGTCCAACACTCACTTTTGGAGAAGAGTTACAGCTTCAAGAAAAAAAAAAAAAAAATGATGTATGTATGTGACTGTGTTCTGTGTTCCTCCAGTTTTAGATCTGGTGGAATACCCACCTCGTGCAATACCTTAGATTGTGGCTATCCATTCAATCCTACGGCTCTGATTGGATGACATGTCATCAATTGCGTTGATTGCAATTTTCACTTCTGAAATTTAAACTCTTTTGTTTTTCTCTCTCCCTCTATCTTGCCTAGACTCACCCTCTGCTCTCTCTCAATCCCGACTGCTCACTAGCCACCATCGCACTATCAGCCATAGTCGCCGCCGCCTGCCAGGCTGCCACTGTCTTACCTTTAGCCATTGTTGTAGCCATAACATCATCACTACCATCGCGCCACTTCCATCGACAGTAACCTCCGACCTCCCTTCTCACGTTTTCATTTGGTCCTCAATCTCATAAGTCCCAGGTTAGATTTGTACCATACTCTCTCCTTCACTGCCTCTCTTTGTTTTCTTGATCTCTCAAGTCCTGTTGCGGCCAAGCTTCTGCTTAAACCCACACCCACTGCCGCTAGTGGTGCTTCTCACTGGCGTCAAAACGGTTGGTGGCCATCAGGTCCCCATCTCTTATATTCTTTATTTCATTTTTTATTTTTGTTTCAATTTTTATTTGTTTTCTAGACATGACCAAAACCCCTTTGGCTTGAGTTTGAAAAATGGGGTTTTGGGATATGGCCAAATGCTGTGATTGAATGAAAAGTGGTCCTCTTGTAATTGTTGTGTGTACGGTCTCTTGGCTTTGGCAATTAAGAAATCTTGATACCAAATTATATTTCTTTGCCTAAGATCATCCTTTTCTTTGGTTTATAGCACTAACAATAATCCTTTTCTTGGTTTCTTTCACTGAAACAACTTTGCTTCTTAGCTTAATAATAAGCTCTTAGTTTGAGTTCGTCACAATGTATTAGTTTTCTCCCATTCCTTTTGTTAGTTACTATTGTGGTTTGGGTTTGGCAGTAGTTGATTATTTTATTTTATTTTTATGTTGATTTTGGAAATGCACTGACAGAAACTTGAAGTGATGTTAAGCTATTTTCTATGCATGTTGTGCAGTGTTGAGGGAGATTGACCATGCTTAGAAATGCACCAGTACTCTCTTAATTGGCTGGTTCTCTTCTAAAGATTCATCTTATGCAATGGGCAGAACCAGATAATTCGAAGTCTGGTTGAACCTGTATCTTCCATGTTATAATTCTTCTTGCCCTTCTGTTGTTATTGTATAATCGAATTGTCGAGCAAGTTGTAACTTCATGTTGTAGCTGATTTTGTGTTGATGAATCAATGTAATTTAAACAAATTTGTTATACAAATAGCATGTTGTGATGGAGTACTACTTCATGTTGTAGCTGATTTTGTGTTGATAAATTGATGTAATTTAAACAAATTTGTTACACAAATAGCATATTGTGGTGGAGTTATGTTATTAGCTTTTTGGGTCTTAGCTTGGAGTAAGTACTAAAAATTGGGGATGATTTTTTTTTTGTTGAGAATACTAAGTATTTTAACACACACACAAAGTGTAAGGGGAGAAGATTTTAAAGAAACTAACAATGGTGTATATCCAAAAGCATGACTAAAAAACATGAATTATATCAAATTGTCCACATAGCCTCTCCACCAAAAAGCAGTTTATATGATGGAATTTCATGCAAATGCTGTTGATTAATGCTCTAATTATTGGTAAAGCTTTCAACTTCTTGACCGGCTCAATATGTTCTCTTGAAAACAAGGATTACAACTCAAGAGTCTTCCAAGGATGCGTGGCCTATTTAACAAACAACTGATCCAAGATAGAAGTAAACAAGAAAAAAACTTGAATCCAAAATGAACAAAATCTTATTAAAATATACACTACGAAAAAAAAAAAACAATTGTAATAAGAGTTATAATGAAAACATGGTAGTTGACCTTCGAGAATGAACAACATTTCCCACCATCATAATACCTTCCTACAGAATAACCAATAAAAAAAAAAAATTGGTGCATGCTTCAAGACCAAATGCTTCAATAATCGTAAGTGTTGCCACCTTGCTCAACTGCAAAGCTAATTAAATAAAACATTCACTCATTTAGGATTAGAATCTGGTGCAATACCGATGTAATAACAATGATTGAGATTGAAAGTTGCAAAAAGTAACTTTTAATCTCAATTATTAAATAAAAAAATATTAAAAAGAAGTAAAAAGTTAAAGTTAAAAAGTTAAAAATGTAAAAAAACTTTGTAAAGGAAGTGGTGTAATTGCATGGTGCATTTAGTTCCATACTGGTATGTTTCTTGTTTCTTGACGGTATATTTATCCAAAACTGGTATGTCTCTTGTTTCTTGACTGTACATTTATCCAAAACTAGCAATTTTCAATCCATCCTACGGATAAGCTTAAACAAAAAAAAAATTGTTTTGCACTTTCTCAATAATAACAGTTAATATCAATCTAGGTTTGTGAAAGATATCATTAAAATTTTTCAACCCAATCATTGACAAGTGTGTATTAAATAACTTTAACCATAACAATAAGAAGAAAAAGTAGAATATCCCCCCTGCGTGGAGCTTCTTAACAATAAAATTATTATTGGAAATTCGTCAACAGCAAATAGAATGCGTCTTGAAGTTGAGCACTAACACCTAAAGATACTATAAACTTCTATTTAAATACAAAAGGAAACCAACAAGAAAAGGAAAGGAAAAGACTTAAAAAAAAAAAATTGCACTATTCATAATCTCTAATTGTACAACCACAGTTGGAAATTTGGCATTTCTGCTACTGATTGTGCAAAAATAGGACCAAAATCCAGTCCTTATTGTAGGAATGTGAGAATAGCACAGCTGGCCCTAGACATTTTGGGGTCTTAGGCAAAAACTAAAATGGGGTATTCTCCAACTCCATTTAAAATTCTTACAAAATAGGATATTCTTCTACTAATCCATGCTTTCAAAACAAATTTATCCACTTTAAAAAAAAAAAAAGGAAAATTATGACACTATACTAAAAAAAAAAAAAAAAAAAAGCTTCATGGCACGTGCAAAGCACATATGATGAGGCTAGTTTATATATATTAGAGTAATTAATATTACTTTTTACTATAATAGATAAATTACATAGATTAATTTAAATAATATTTTAATTATATATATAAAAAATAGTGTTTTAAAATATATTCAAAATAAGTGGTCAAATTTAAATTTTTTTTTATTTTTTATAAAAGAACAAATTTGGAAAATAAAACTACCTTCCTAGAACCTTCATTTCAAATAATTTTTTCCATTCCCAAGCTCCCACCCACATGGCCACCTCTGTTCCTCAACTTTTCCATTGCATTTATTCTCTCATTTATTTATTTATTACTTTTTTACAGTTTAGTAAGTTTATAATGCTTCTTTCTTCTCAGTTCTTCAAACTCTCAACTATGTTTTCGTCTTCTTTCTTCTCAATTCTTCTTTCTTTAGAGGTTAAGGAGGATATTTTTGGGATAATTGATTTTGTTTAGACTAAAGAATTTTTTAGGTACCAATATTTACAAGGATGTTCTAGATTTTTTGTTCTTTGGTCACAAAGATGTATAAGATTTTTTGGAGTTTTATCTAAAACTAATTTAAAAAAAAAAAAAAATCTACTACTTTTTCAAAATTTTGGGGCCCTCTTCTACTTGGGGGTCTTAAACAGTGACTTAATTGACCTAGTGGAAGGGCTGGCCCTGTGAGAGAGTCATCACTACCCGAATGTGAATGATCACTATTAAGAGAAAATTACTAAGAAACATATGGCATTTTGTTATCATGATTTGTAGATGTTTTGGCTACTCCAGTGCTATTACCACCAACTAAGAGCACTTAAAATTTTCAATGTTTGCTCCCATCTGAAAGCATAATGGACTATAAAGTAAAGACTCACCTATTAGATATTTGCTAAAGCAATAGCTTAGGGCAGCCAGCAGATCCCTTTTTTGCAGTTCACAAGTAAATGGTTTTTCATTTTTGTGCTTATTTTGGATACTAAACCTTAACTTATGAGAATAATGAAGGAAAGAAGTTCAGTTTGTCTACAGTTTGCATAACTCTCATATGGGTGCCTCACACCTTTTCACCTTATAACCTAGTCCCCAATCCTTAATCTAGCTAGGTTCTAGATAGTGCTTTGTTCATGTATTTCTACATTTTGATGGAATGTAACTAGGACTAAAAGCTACGTACTTTTTGAGATTGTATATAGGACCAAGGTCTTGTAATTTTTGTCAAATGTAAAATATCAAATTATTCAATGAAATTTAAATTTTCAAATCAATTTTTGGTTTTCTTATTTTTTTCCTTATTAATAAAATAAGTGGCGGCTCTATTGTAAAACTAAAACCCTTAATCAAGGGGTCAAAACATTTCAAGTGAGCTTCCCACTATTTGAGGGACAAAATCATGATCTCACTCATTCATGTGGGTTTGACCCAATATAAAACCTGGGAGATTGAGGTCATGGTCTCTCACAAATCACAATGAGTCAGACAACTCAAAGACTTGACATCTAGCTTGTTCCCATTGAATTAAAATTTGTTGACTTCCCGCCATTAACACATCCCCACATGAAAATTGACTTGATCAATCGAACGCTTGCAATTTAATAATGAAGATTTTGATGACTACAATGGGATGGGACAGTAAAATCCATTTCTATTATATAACTTTTATTAGGTGAGGGCAACGGGCAACCCATGAGAGTAGCAAAGCGATGGCTCTTTTGATTAGCTTATGGGTTAAAGGCTTGAAACTAAGGCCCAAAGAAAAAATGAGCATTGTTCCATAGTATAATGTTGCCGTTTGAAAAAACATATGGAAAAAAAGATATTGAATAAAACGAGCTATTCAAAGTATCCTATGGAAAACGAGATATTGAATAAGTGGTGAAGGTTGAGCATGAGAAAATCAATTTATAGCTATAATTCCGCCAGAGAAAATTACAAAAATCTTGTAATGTGAATTTTTCAAACAAAAGTTAATTTCCTATGTCAGTAGTATTTGTAGTTGAAATTGTAACTTAGATCTAAAATATAACTTAGTTATATATGATTATGCAGGATGAGCATGGTATCATATACTATAAAGAGAGAGAGAGAGAGAGAGAGAGAGAGAGAGAGAGAGAGAGAGAGAGAGAGAGGGGTACCATGGTACTGAGTATTGAGATTGCACGAAAAAAGAAGAAGATTTTGTGACTCAAGAGAAAGAAATAATAAAGTCAGTATCGTTCCAACCAAAACAAATATAACGAATTAACAAAAACCCTAATTTTGAGTTGAACGAATAAAAATTGAAACCATGCACCCTCTTCATCTTCCTTCTTCTTCTTCTCTCCCTAAACAGAGGAGTCTGAGAAGCCAGCAGGCAGGCATGTTTTATTATCAATAGAGAAGGCAAAGCCTTTCGCAAATTAAGTTGGCAGAAAATCGTAGATATTTATAAAAAAAAACATTTGACATGGAAAATTGTGAAAAATTCAAATATGATGTGGCAAGATATTATGAGTCAACAAAAAGTCTACAATGCTTCGGTTTTATATTATTTATTTATTTATATATAGAGTATAGATTAATAGACTAATTGCTACTCCATACGATGCATGATATAGTTTAAGAAAACTTACATATATTTATTTTACCTGAAGGGACAATGACTTAAAAATGAATGGCAATAAGTAATTTAGTTATAAACAACAATCCTAGTTGAGAATACACTTTGATCATCAAATATAATTATGCAAGGATTACAATGAGAGAGAGAGAGAGAGAGAGAGAGAGAGAGAGAGAGAGAGAGAGAGAGAGAGAGAGATTATTTATCAGGCTTATGCAATTCATCTAAAAGTAATGGTGTTAAAATAATGGTGACTACACTAAAGATAACATTTTTATAAAGGAATCTATAATGTGGAAAATCCAACTTTAATTTTTTGTGCCAACATAAAAAATAAAAATCAGACACAGCCTTTGGTTCCCATCCCCAAATCTAACAAAGCCAAATTAAGGCTGCTCTCCCAGAAATTGTTTCCAACATGAAATAAAACCTAAACAGACTTCATATTAAACAAGCGAAAGCTGTTTTGGAATTAATTTTGGGGTCAAATTTCATGAATAATTAAGTTGGTTTACATTTACGTGATCCCATGTAATTTTTATATAAACAAATAGTTTACTTATGATGAATTGAGTACTCAACTTTCTTAAATGAGTTGTGATAGACCTCATACATCACACATTGTTTTTTGGGTAAATGAGTTGTTGTCACGCATGTAGGGTTACACTTAACTCGGAGATTGTTATCGAAGTTCTTCAAGGTGAAGCTGGTCCTTAATCATGTTTTGGTCATATCTTAAATGATGTTAAGTCTATTGTTAGTAGTTTGCAGAATTGTAACTTCTCTCATGTACGGAATACAAGGCATGGGGTTGTCCTTGGCTAGGAGAGGTATGTAATATTTTTCACTTTACATTCATAAAGTCCTTATGAACAATTTTTTTCATAGTTGAATAAAAAGCATGCAGTCTTGATTCTCAACCCAAAAAAAAATTAAAAACATTGGACACATGATAAGAATTAAAAATAAATAAAAATTGCATCCGTAAATATGTTGGAGGGAGGCTAATTAATTCAAAATTATATTCAAATAGAAAAATTAATCATAATTAAATTTGGCTAAAGTAAACTTTTTGCCCTTAAAGTTTGAGATTATTTTCATTTTGACATTTTTCTTTTAAAATTTTAATTTTAACCTTTCATGTTTGATTTTGTTATCATTTTGGTCATTCATGTTTGATTTTACTTTCTATTTAGCTCTTAAAGAAAATAAAAAAATTTAAAAAATTAAAGACCAATATAAAAATAAAATCATATAAAAAAGACCCAAATGAAGATAACCCAAATATTAGTCAAAACCATACTTCAGGAATCTTCAGGAACGAAATTGGAAAATAGGCCTAATTTCCCAACTATCTAGTTAATAGGTCCGGTTTTGAAAGAAATTGGGTTAGTAACATCTCGAGTTTATGACAGTTGATTTTGGGCCTTGTAAATCGACTCTCACAGAGTCGATTTTGGTTGTCCGTGACATCTGATGCGGTGTTATTGCCAGGTGGCAGCCATCTGAAAATCGACCATCAGAGAGTCGATTTCCATGTTGGTGTCACGTGCCATTGACGTGGACTGACGTGGAGCACGACCTGGAAACCGAGTGTGTGAAGGTCGATTTCTAATAGGATATTTTTGAATTTAACGCTCTCTCTTTCAGTCACCCACCCACTCACTCTCCCTCATCAGTCAAACGCCTCTACAGACGGACACTCTCGCTCACCCTCATTCACCCTCTCCTTCTCTCACTCTCTCAGCGTCATCGTCGCCGATGTCGGCCCCAACCCAGTCACCCTCTCTTTCAGTCACCCACCCACTCACTCTCCCTCATCAGTCAAACGCCTCACTCACCCTCTCAGCAAACCGACACTCTCACTCACCCTCTCCTCCTCTCACTCTCTCAGCGTCATCGTCGCCGACGCCGGCCCCAAGCCACTCACCCTCTCAGCCTCACCGACCCAGTCTCAGTCACTCTCTCGGTCACCTACGCGGTATCTGAAGGAAATAGAAGAACAAAAGGTGAGTCCCTTTATGCATTTTGCAATGTAATCAGTTCGTTTTGTTTGTTTGTTTGTATTTTTTTTTTTTAAGAAGCATTCTTCTTCATTCCCAGATTGTTGCTTCAATTCCTTCCCATTTTTCAAGTATGCCATTTCTCACTTACTTACTTTTTTAGATTCGAATTTTATGTTCTTAAGACAAATTTCGAAGACCCATTTTAGATAACATCAGTATTTTTTATTTCTTTTTGTTTGAGTATATTATTGTGATGAAGGAGGACAAAAAAATGGCATGACATGTGGTGTAGCTTTGAAGGGGTTGAATTTGGGTATTTGATTGCAGATAACACACATGCTTCAGATTCATCTGAGATATGTGTTAAATCTTGTCTCCTGTAAAATGTATCCAATGGTTATGTATATTTAGTAGATTTTCTGCAATGTCTTATGATAAGTTCACGGATACAAGGTTGATGTTCTTCCAAAAAGGTTACTCTTACTTTGTGTTGTCTTTTTACTTGCTTTAGAGAGATAATAACTTTGAACTGATTCATTACCACTATCCTATAAGGCCTGCAATTAGCTCTTTAGCAAGTTACTTTCACTTGCATCTATTAAGTTGCTTATCATAACTGGGGAGGCTCTTCAACAATTATACACTTATACTATTCATGTAGATGTCGTGGTTAAAGTAGAATGAAGCTAGATTTCCTTCTAAAGCTGCGTATTGTTTTTGTTTTTGTTTTCAATAATGTCTAGTATGTGCTAATTGCTTATCATTTTTGTGCAGTATGGCTGCTGCAAATGCTGGACAGATTAACCATGCGCAGCCTGGCCCCATTGACACGTCAGTGTTGACGTTGCAGCCCAACCATTGATCAGAAGCCATTTGGAATGGGCAGGTAAAACACACCACTAAAGATTTCACTTTTTTTGTGTGTGTGGTGAATTTCGTTTTTTGAACCTGGAGTTTAGTTTGTTTCTAAGTCTTTTCTTTCTATGAATATTACATGTTTATTTAGAAAAAACGAATGTTTAACATTGATGCCAATAAGAGATTTTATGACCTAAATATTTTTAAAGTGTAATTTTCTTAGTTAGCATCAAGTCATTAACTAGCTTTTAGAAATTAATAATAAATAAATAGAAAAAAGATACATAAAAATCATCTTCCAAACTACTTTTTATGCTAAAGCAGCATAGATTGAACTCATACATATTGTGAATTTTGCTAATTTAGTACTTTTGCAATTGAACTGGTAATGCCATGACAAAAACGTAATCATTTCCTCCATCATCAGCATCTTCATGGAATCTTCACAGTCAACAGCATCATAGTCTCATTTTCATCCTTTCTTCTGTGTCCTTGAAAATTCAACAAAAAGTTTGTGTGGATTGTTTTTTACACCTACCAATTATACATTTACAGAACTCAGTCAGAATCATCCTCCAGAAAGTAAAGATGATTCAAATTCTGAAGCTAAACATGCGGGTTCCAGTGACATATTTAGTAGTCGGGGGAAAGTTTGAATTAATGTCCATGATTATTGTAAGCTGACCAAGTTTTGTTTCACAACAAGAATCATAGGCTGGAAACATGATATATTGTTTTATTGATGGCTAGTGAATTCTAAGTAATAGTTTCTCAGTTTATTAATTTCTAGAAGGGAGTTACTACATGTAAGACCCGACGCTCTAGACCAATCAAACATGAGTTCAAATTAGCAATGATTCCAACTAGACCTTTAATTATTCTGAATCTTAAAAAGTACGACTATCTTAGTCCTTCCACCATAGCCACATCAAACATAACGGGAAAAGTTACAAATATTTGATAAGTGCTCCCTAAACTAATTCCTCCAAGTGAACAAGAGATCAACTACCCTTCTTGGTAACACCCATTAAATCCCAAATGCTCTAAATACTAGATCCATAAAGCATATGCAATATCACTAGGGATCAACAAATGATGGCTGTCAAGGAAACCAAAGCCTAAGAAAGAATTTACAAGCACAGTAATAGAAAGAATTAAAACAATACAAAAAATTTATAATTCTAAAGCACAAAAACAAAAAATTTAAAAAACCTAGTTCCTGTAGACAAACAAAGAATGGATTTTTAACATGTGAATTGCAAAAGTTGCAAAACAACGAATGAAAGAACTATATATTTCCAAAGAAATTAAACAAGCCAAAAGTTTTTTAAGTTCTCATGATTGCAAAAGAGAATCACGAAAGCAGGAGAAAAAGAGAATTTATCAACCTAATCAAACTTGGCTGCTAAAACTGCCAAGTATAGCAGAAGAAAAAAAAAAAAAAACAGTTCTGTAGACATATAAGCAATAGAATTTTAACATGCACAGAGAATCACAAAAGTTGCAAAACAACAAATGAAAAAACTACAATATTTCAAAGAATGCAAAAATATAAAGATAAATCCTCTCTAACTCAAGAAAGCCAAGCTATTCTCTGTTGCTAGATATTGGGGGGCAAGGAAATCAAGTAGCAACAATCCAAGTTAATAAATTACAATGCATACCAATGTAACTCCCAAAAAGCCCATAAATGCCAGGAGAAGAGAAAGCAAAAGCTTTCCCTCATAAACCATATTCAAGACACACTACGATTATAATTGTGGACTACAACAATAATAAGCATTGCTAGATTAAGCTGTGAATTCATTATTGAAGTTGCCAACACATAATGAACAAAAATAAAATAAGACAGCAAGACAAAGGAAGAAAAATTGCAATAGAAAATTCAAACCCTCACTTTGCAAGACTTGGAATTATAATTCGTCTCGATAATGAAACCTAGGAAATTCAGTCACAAACCCAAGTATTAGACAAAATTAAAACAACAAAAAACGTATCCTTAAAACTATTATGCTTGAAGGAAAGAAAAAGGGGAAGAAAAAGAGAGTTTATCGCCAAACTCAGCTGCTTAAGCCGTGAAGCAGCCAAAAAAGAAAAAATTTCTTGCTTCCTGCATACAGACAATGTGACAATCCAAACTAGAAATAGAGCTGCTAGCACAACATAACCAGGTTCCTCTAGAAGCAAGAAAACATCAATAGAAACAAGACAAGAATACAAATGTACAAGTGCTACGTGAAAGATGACCTACAAGGAATAGTATAATATCACAGTTAGTGGGAACACTATATTAAAGGACTTATAAGTAAAATGTAAAATTCAAGACAATATGAGTTTTCTTATTGTTGTAGTCTACACAGTTTAAGTTTGAGAAAGATTTAAGACTTCTACACAAACTCCACTGCTCAAGTACAAGAAAGTCCAAATCAGTTTCCACTCCTGCAGACAGATCAAGATAACTAATCAAACATTGTCCACATAAAACAACAAAATAGACATCACCAACTTATACAGAAGCATGTGATTCAGAGCACAAATATGAGTCCAAAATGGCAAAAACTTCAGCCTGAAAATGGACTTGGTTGGACAATGACAATATCTACCCACTCACTTTCTACAACTAGGAAATTAATTAGCAATAATCTAAGGTTACGAACTATGATGCAAACCCTTCTGAACGAATTAGCTCCTTGGTAATCGAAACCTATGATGCAAACCTTTCAAACTTTTATCAAAAGAACTATGATGCAAACACCCTAAAATAGTTGCTGAGGGCCAACATCTATAGGATAAATAGAATAGAGAATGTATAGTAGGGAACAGTATATTGAAAGAAAAAAAAAGAAAAAATAGTGAAATCAATAGAATAACATAATTTTTTTTTTTATTTACAATTTTGACTGCTGTACACATATCAAGATCAAAATGATAAAAAATTGTCCTCACAAAACTACAAAACGAACATCTCCAACTTCTGAAAAAGCATATGTACCTCAGTTGATAAATATGAATCCAGAATACTTCAGACTAAGAACAGTATCTTCTCACCACTTTCTATAACATCAATCTAAGATTATGATATGTATTTCCCAGAAAGCACACACCAATAAGAGAGTTTTACCAAATATTAAACAAGACAAGAGATGCAATGGAAGTTTCAACCCTTACTGAGTGAACCAGAATTTAGTCCCCTTGAGTGAACCAGAATTTATAGTCCCCTACAAAACCAAAGCCTACAAGTAGTCACAAAAGCAGTCACAGGCCAAGTAGTAGAATGTATTAAACAAGCAGAAAACTATCCCCATAACTTATACCCAAATCCCTTTCAAAAAAAAAAAAAAAAACTTATACCCAAATCAAACCCTGCCACGGACACAGAAATTTTCTTGTTATTGACATTTTTAACATGAACCAGAATAGCAGTAGTTGCAATAGAAGATAAATCCAGATAGTTCTGAAAGGAAAACTCTCTCCCACAAGAGGCATACGCAATATAGCAATAAATCAATACCGTCTCCCTCTGCAATAACAAACGATGACCAGCTTCTTGAACGAAACCCAGGTTAACCACAGAGCGATAAATCCATATAATTTTGAAATTCCTATAATTTCTTGAAACAAAACCTAGAAAATCACCAAGGTATTGCCTAATTTACAAGTATTAACATAAATCCAGGTAACTCTAACAGCTTAAAAACAGAGCAATCGCCAACAAATACAAGATAAATCCATATAAATCTGAAATCCCAATGCAATTTCTTGAAAGAAAACCTAGAAAATCACCAGGTATTGAAACAAAAATCCATAATTTGCAAGTATAAACATAAACCCATGTAACTCTAAAAGCTCTTTTCTACAAGATAGCATCAACAAAATCATATCAAATTCAAAACAAAGAAAACCTGAACCTCTGATTCATAACAAAGAAAACGAATCTCAGATTCGTAACAATATGTATTAATTGCAAAAACCAAAGAAAAGTGTGATGTCAGTACTACAATTTGTTTTCCTTGCTCATAAATATCTTAATCCAATACTTATATCTTCAAATTTTAGGATAAGAATAATGACATGCAGAGATAAAGAGAGCTTAATCAATGCCATAGGTCCCCAACAAACTTCATTTCCCAAGTAGGATACCAGATTGATTTAGAGAAGTCAATTTTGCTGCAACAAACAGCCAGCACCAAAATCTATAAAATAAATTGAACAAAAATACTGAATAGTATCATGTTTGGGCAAACAGTGTTTTAAAAGACTAATAAGCAAAAGGAAAAATCAAGAAAAGGGAGGAGATTGCTTATTGTTGCAGTCAACACAGCACAAACTCCTGCTCAGGTATGTTAAAGTCCAAATCACAATTTTCCCCTCCTGTAGACATATTGTTATCAATAACACCAAACATCACCCTCACAAATTTATAAAACAAACATTGGCAGCCTATAAAGAAGAATATTGTTGTTTAGTGAATTTGAGTCCAAAATAGCAAAACCTTCAGACTGACAAAGGATTAGTCAGGACGTTGACAGTATTTTCTCATTTTCAATGACTACAAAATCAAATCAGCTACAATTCAAGATTACAATTATGATGCAAATCCAGAGGGATAAGTTAATTCCAGAAAGCACTCCTCATGCTCATCACTACAGGATAAAGAAATATCAAAGTTACTTTCCCACGACCCACACTAATAAAAGGTATTACCACATCTGAATTAGATATAAGCTTGCCAAAATAGAATGACTAAAGTCAAACTAGAAAACAGGACAAGAATTTCAATGGAAATTTCGAACCCTTGTTGAGTGACTAAAATTTATAATCCTCAAGGAAACCAAATCCTAAAAAAAAGCATATGTTGCCTAATATTAGAAAAAAATAGGGAAAATAAACCTATAATTCATATGATTGAAGGAGAGAATAAAGAAAACAAGGGGGAAAGAAAAGATTGCTTATCGCCAAACTATACTCCATCACTTAAACTGCCAACAAGATCAACACTCCTTAAGCTGCCAAGCACAAAAAAAATATTCCATAGAGACTTTTTCACATGCACCTACAATTGCAAAAGTTACATAACGAGTAGAAGAACTCATCCATACAAGGCAAATCTTATATTTTTCTGACATTCAAACAACCTTTTTTCCTTTTTTCCCTTTTTTCTTTCCATCCTTTTTATTATCTATGTACCTGTTTTTATACAGTCACATACTTCAATAGTTCTTGACATATGTATTGAATACGACATGGTCAATTATAAGCCAAGTTTGATAACCCAAAAGACAAAATAGAGAACAAAGAAAAAAATATTATTGTTTCACAACAATAGTACATAAAGGTTATTCAATCACAAAAAAAACACATGTACACGATAGAAGAACCAAAAGCTGAAGTTAGAGAGATAGATAAACATCAAATGCAGCAAAAAATGGGGGTTTAAGAGTGATGGGGTTGGTGGGTTAGGAGTTAAGGCTTACCTTAGTGCACTTGCCTTGCGTGTAGTACAAACACATGGGCTTCCAACGATTCTTACTTACAAACATGTATATATATTAAAACTGTGCAGAAGTACAAGTGCAGCACTTCAAATCCTTTCTTTACTCTCTAAGGTACTTCTGCATGCATCTATAATATGGTCAATTTCCAAAATTGCACATACATAATCGGGTTTGTGTCTACATTTTAACACTATCTCTTCCTCACTAAATTTTCGTTTTAAATCACAAGATAGAGAAGGGATTAATTCCCTCCCCCTGTGATTTGTTTCTAAGTCTTTTCTTTCTATGAATATTACATGTTTATTTAGAAAAAACGAATGTTTAACATTGATGCCAATAAGAGATTTTATGACCTAAATATTTTTAAAGTGTAATTTTCTTAGTTAGCATCAAGTCATTAACTAGCTTTTAGAAATTAATAATAAGTTGTATGTTAATCCACCCCACATGTTAGTCCATGGTGGGTGTTATAAATACTATAAACAACTTCTATTGCACTCAACTTGCTGTCATATGTTAATCCATGGTATGTTTTGTGCAGGATCCAGGGTCCCTTAAATGTCGTGCCCGTAGTGAAGAGTTCTCGAATCGAGAGCCAATGGTGGACGATCGAGTCATTGACATCATTAAGGCACTTGGTTTGGAGGGACTTCTCAAGACTCCGGGTAGAGAGATTGATCATGGCCTGATAACGGCCTTAGTGGAGCGATGGCGGCCCGAGACTCACACATTCCACATGCCGCATGGTGAGGTCACCATCACACTGCAGGATGTGGAGGTTCTTCTTGGACTTCCTGTTGATGGTGACGCTGTAACAGGGAGCACACAAAAAGAATGGGAGAATGTGTGCGATGAGTACCTTGGCTTTCGACCTACCAATGAAGACCATCTGGAACGTGCTGGCCAAAGGATTCTCATCAAACGGCTTTTGGAGCAAGTTGCCCATCCACTGCCGCCTAATGCTGAAGACGATGAAGTGCATAGGTACGCACGATGCTACATCCTAGCGCTATTGGGGGATACAATCTTCATGGACAAATCCGGTGATAGGGTGCATCTAATGTGGGTGCAGCAGTTGGAAGACCTTCGCAACCCACGAAGGTATAGTTGGGGAAGTGCTTGCCTTGCATGGTTGTACTGACAGTTATGCAGGGCAAGCGATAAGAAAGCTAGTCAGATTGGTGGGTGTTTATTGTTGGTCCAGTATTGGGCGTGGGCCAGATTTCCCTATTTGTGCCCGGTAGTTGAGCGTGGCCCACCAGTGGGTGCTTATGGTCCTCCAGTGCGTGGTCCACTGTCCCTTAAGTAAGTCTGTACCTTAGTAACTTCATTTACAATATGTGAGCATTACCTAAGCTTACAATCATGTAACTTAAAATATAAATTTTTTATTTTTATTTAAAAGGGTTGTACGAATCATTTATGTCAACATTTAAAAATGTTAAACTGAGTTTCAATATATATGATTACGTTAATATACTCTAATTTTGTCATTGTCATATGGCTTGTATGTGCTTTGTTTTTATAAGGACTTTTTTCATTCTAGTGATATTATTAATTGAGGAAATTTCTATAAGATTCTATTAGTAGTTATATCTGATTACATTATAGTTTTAATCATAATATTATCTTACTTGGGAAGTTGTAGATATTGATCCCCTGTTCTTGATTGTAGGTGGGTGTGGGTCCCAAACAAGAAAAATAGGCCCGCCCAGGTCTTCAGGGACAGGTATCGGGAGCAAATAGCTTTAATGTTGCCAAACCAGGTATGAAAATGCTTTGTTCAACATGTTCAAGAACAAGATATATATTTGCTGAACTTTTAAATAGAAAGATAGTTGCCTAATGTGTTGCATATTTTTTTTGGGCTGTTGTAGGTGGTGTGGCAGCCGTATGAAGATGAATACGAGAACCTTCCGCTGTGGTGCGTTGCAGGGAGGGCAGTGTGGACGGCAATCGTGCCGCTTGTATGTTTCCATCTAGTAGAGAAACATACACCGGATCGTGTCGTTCGGCAATTTGGGATGATCCAAGAAATTCCCCGCCATGTTAACACGGACCCGGTGCTTCATGCAATTGATTTGAGGGGGAAGATCGGTGTTGATTGGATGCGGAGACATGCTATGCATCTCACGGACTGGGGTCATCGCCTTCAACGGCATTGTCAAGCAGTGCTTGGTGATATGCCTCTACAGCACGAGTACTTCGATTGGTTCACAAGGATAACTCGAAGGTTTATCGATATCCCTGGTGCTAGATTCATTCTAATGGTAACTTCTCCATGTGTTCTACATCTTACCGTACTTGTTACTTAGTTTACCACTGTTTAGAGAACTCTTCTTATGTGGTCCAATGTTTGCTTAGCATCAAACCTCCCTTTTAAATTGTTGTCTGCTTAAGATTGCTTATAGACAATCTTGTTGATTTACCTTATAGAGAACTTTGTTCATATACAAATCTAATTTGGGATGCTCTAAGGTCATATCTCGTATTTCAGCCTTTAGAGTTATGGTATACATTCATCTTTCCATTTTTATTATTTTTAATTTTTTTCCTCATTTGGCATTGGCAATTTGCATTTTTGAGAAGACGATATCCGCTAACTACATCTTTAATACAAAAGTTAATTTCAATTTAGTCCAATGTAACACTTGGTGTCCCTATAATTTCCAATTATTAGTTGCCGTATCAATTTGGAACCAACCTTTATTATACTATTGATTGGCTTTCTTCATTTTCATATTGCATTATTAATATACTTGGTTTTTCCATGTGCAGATTGAAGGATATGTCTGTGTGATGCGCCGTCACCCAGTGGGCATGGAGGAGCACAATGACATTATTAATGAGCTGGAGGCAGTGCATGAGATTGGGCGTGTACGACCTCGGGAACCTGAGGCCCCGAACGAGGAGGCAGCTACTCCTGTGGCAGCGCCTACTCAGAGGCCAAGCACTACTGAGAGCCCAAGCACGAGCACAGCTCCTGCCGGACGTTGCTCTCGTCCGCCTGTTGCTACCCCTCAGGTTGTCTCTACCCTCGATCCCTCTCCATCCACCGCACATCCATCCCTTAGCCCCACCATCCCTTCACCCACCCCACATCCATCCGTTAGCCCCACCATCCATTCACCCACCTCACATCCATCCCTTACCCCCACCATCCCTTTAGCCACTCCACATGAGTCCCCTAGTCCCACCATCCCTCCACCCACCCCACATGAGTCCCCTAGTCCCACCATCCTCCACCCACCCCACATGCCTGTCCTGGGTCTGACATTCGTCCACCCACCCCACGGTCATTTCCTGAGCTATCACCTATTCCATCATTTGACCTGGGTCTTGATCAAACCCCTCCTAACTTGCAACAGGACCCACCTTCCCACAGTACATCCACTGGCCCTTCTTCAGCCATCGACCCACCCCATGTTCAGCCTGAGCAGCCTGTTGGGTTAGCTGCAGCGGCAGAAGGTTGGCCAAAATGCATATCTAAGGCACCTCCTTGTGGGACAGGGGGGCACAAACATGGACACAACGCTGGGCCGGAGGCATCTGACGAAGGACATGCAAGACCTCCTCCTTATTATACGAGAAAGCGTAAGGTTCAAAAAAGGTAACTCAAATGATACCTTATTCCTTTAACTGGACATTTCAAGCTGGTGTTGAAAAGTTCATGAAATTATTTTTGTGGCCAAAATGATTTTAATGTACATTATTTGAACTAGGTGAAAGGTACAGTTGGGACATTAGCTGGAGGTAGATATTCATGTGTTTGTGAATGATACAATTCTTGTTGCTGTTATCTTCGAGGTACATATTCATGTGTTTGTGGTTATCTATGGTTCTCTTGTTATTAATGAAAAGAAGTTTAATTCCCGCTTCCGTGTGCATGCATTAACAAGAACTAACTATCTTGCTTTATGTTCTGTTTCAGCAGTAGCTACAAACTTGTTGCATCAATGATTCTTTGTTGACAATATTCTTCTTGTTTCCTCAGCTCTTATATTTATTTATAGTTTCTCCATTTCGTAAGGCAAGTGACTATGTTTTGAGGTTTTTTGGTTATTGGCAGTGTATAGAGATTTTCAACTTGTGATGCTAATGGTTAGTGAACTTTGTGCAGGTATTGAAGAAGTTGCTCAAGGATGATGCCATATCCAAAGCAAGGATTAATACTGAGGTTGGTTACTTCATACAATTAAATTTGTAAATGGTTCGTGGGTGTGTTGTTTTCCATGGCATGACTTATTTCTAATAGGTTTCTAATCTTTTTTTACTGAAAAGTATTTTCGTCAAAATGGGCTTCAAGCTTCAGGTCGTGGGTTCACGTCATAACCCACGACCTGAGGCATAAATCAATAATTGGGTTCTCAAAGTTACTCACAAGTTCATCTTTTGGAGGTTCATATGGAGGCATGTTTTCAAGTTCTGCTTCAGCAGCAGCAAGATAAAGTTAGCTTTAATTATTCTATGTTTCCGAGATTCTTCTTGCTTCCTCAGGTCTTCCATTTCTTTATATTTTTTCCTAAGGGGTATTAGAAAGAAATATAAAGAAGTGGAACACGTGAGGTTGCAAGAAGAATCTCGGTAACAAAGAATCATTAAAGCTAACTTTTTCTTGCTGCTTGTAAAGCAGAACTTGAAAACGTGCCTCCATATGAACCTCCGAAAGATGAACTAGTGAGTAACTTTGAGAACCCAATTATTGCACCTGATCGGAGTAAGCTGCCAAAACGGCATGGTGCAACTTCTGCGGCTCAGGTAATTAATCTTTATTTGCTGAATTTGTACTTCATGCAGAAGTTGGGCTTATGCTCTGCTTTTTGGTCATTAGCCTTTTCTTGTTAGCCTATCATTAAATTGTAGAAATTCTGGAAGTATGCATAGGATTGCATTATTTATTTATGATTGACAAAGAATATTTAAACTATATCATTCCACCTTTTTGTTATCTTTCCTTGTATGCTTCATGATTAAATAACCATTATGTTTTGCAAAAAAATACATCAAATTTGCAATTAGGGTGTATAGTTGTCTATTCAACCCATTTTCTTGCTAATCATCTTTTTTGGAGTGTTAGGTCGTACCATGCGAAAATAATTGTTGCAGATAATTTTATAATCTATATCATTCACCTGCAGACTTAATTTACTATAGTGGGCTTGTTATGATTGGTTATTTAATTGTCATATCCTTGCACATCATTATCATTATTTATTCTTGAGTTGGTATTATAATTCTGTATCCCTATATATGCATTCTGATATCTTTGTATGCTTCTGGACAGAAAAACCATTTGTCTGGCTTGCACAAACCTTATTTGAAGCTATCTTTTGACACGGTTCAACAATTAATTGATGTGAAGAGTGACCTATTGCATGTCGTTCAAAGAAACCAGGAAAAATTTGATGCTGCAGAAGCATATGAGTCCATTATAGCAGGGAAAAGGTAAGGCTCTATTCTTCATTCAGGTTCCATTTGCGTTGAACCAGCCATTATTGCCCTTTCAATGAAAAGGTTATTGTTTTCTTTCTGCAGTTCTACTCCCTAGCACTGACCTTTTACCTCTTCTTACATGTGGTATCTCTTTACTTATCCCAAAATATTTGGTATTTCATCTGCAGAGAACAAAGGCCTCAAGATTTTGTAGACTGTATTGTTGATCTCCGCGAGTATGATGCTCCTTATCATGTTCGATTTGCCATTGATAATGGTGATTTCTTGTTCCTTTCTATTTCTTTTGAGATTTCATTTTTATTTTTCTATCTCCTTTAGAGACACTGAGAAATTGATGACTCAGATGTACGATGTGGGCAATGGTATGACGTTAGTATATCCAGTACTGGTCTTATGCTGGAAAAGAGGACAGATCTTTTGCAACGTGCTGAAGTGCATGTTTGTGCATTTGTTATTGAGACTACAAAGCTTCCTTTGAAATTTCCTGATGCTGAATACGATTTAATAATGATGATTTCGTACATGGTTGATGGACAAGGGTACCCGATTATTAACAGAGAGGTACACATGATTGGCTTAAGCTTAGTGCTCTTTCAGTGCCTTCTCCAATCTATTTCTTTTGACTTTTTTGTGTACACTCTTCTGCTTTGACAGCTTTCCTGATAAGAAAAGAGTTGGGGGAGATAACGTGGATAGTTCCTTTGAAGCCTCAGACCGAATAAAGATGGTAAGATTGGTTACTCCTTTCATCCTTCAAGGAATTATCCACTTCATCTTATTATTTATTTGATTGTGTTTCGCTTTGCATCTTAAGAGCCCATCCAGAACATTTGTAATCCTTAGTAATTGAGATATAAGGCCTTGTTGGGCTGAGTTGATACCTTATACTAAGCAAATGATCGTTTTTTATAGCTCTTATGCAGTGCTTTCTTAGTGAGTTTTACTTGTAGTAAATAAGTACACATGCAACTCTTGCATTTCTAATTTACTTCAATCTGGTTTCAGGATATGGGGCACTTAGAGGACCATATCAAAACCAATAAGAAGCAATCCCCTAAGGCTGAAGTTCAAAATTCTTTAAAGCAAGAGGTATGGAAGTGAATTTTTTCTTCTCAATAACCACGTTATGAAGAATCACAAGACTTAAATCTAATCCTTTTCCTTGGTCATGCCTCTATTCGGCCTATTGCAAATAGGCTCCATCTTTATAGCTGTGATTTCTACTAGTTACTTATTAATTTTAAAATATGTTGCTACCAGATTCTACAACTTGAGAAGAGATTACAAGACCAATTTGAGGTCCGCCGGGCTTTGGAAAATGCAATGGGATATAGGTCTTCCTCTCAGGATAATACAACTGGAACAGTAATGCCCAAGGTATACCTTCTTGCCTACATCTCCCAAACACTGATGTAGATTTGTTTTGGAGAGTAATTTATATAACTTTTCTTGCTAAAGAGGGTGTCCAATGCTCTTCGAACATCTGACTATTCCCTTCAGTGTGTGTAGTTATTTTGTCCCACAAACACCAACTAATTACAGGGAGGAATCCCTTGGGGGTGGTCCGAAGATGCTGGTTGTGGGTTTTGAAGTTTCAACCCAGGACCTCATTGATCTAATGAGGCCTTAGGAACCACTAGGCCTTGGGGATTTTGAAGAGTAAATTATTATGAACTACTTATACAGTTTAACTGCAGTTTCACCATTTATGTATTTTGTCTATAATGTTGTCGTAAATTTTATCCTAATATCTTAAGGTGTTGCATTATCTCATTATATTTCTTAATCAAAGAGAGGGAAAACCGGAAAACCAATACTGTGAACAGTCTATATCTATGGAGAATTCCCACTTTCTATTTTATTATTATTATTATTATTTTTTGTAATTATGACTTAGACACCATGTGTTATCTTATCCATAAAGGTACTTGTAACTAATGAATCATATGCTCCAATATCTTATTTTATGGTTTAATGCTACTACTAATTGTCATAATTTTTTATGATGCCCTTGTATAACCCCAGTTAACCATGGAATCATGCATAATTCCTATGTTAATTACAGCCTCTGGTTTTGGTTTTCCTTTTGCTTAATAGCTGCATTTTCATTTTCATACCGTAATTTAACGCTACTTTTCGATTACTCCAGCCAGCCACAGAGTTAATCAAGGAAATTGCAGTGTTAGAGTTGGAAGTAGTGTATTTGGAGCAATATCTTCTCTCCTTGTACCGGAAAGCATTTGACCAACAAATAACTATATCTCCATCTTCCAAGGATGACAGATTAAAATCACCTATAAATACTCCAAGAGCAAGGATCCACAAAGCTTCCAGACTTGATATTACATCAAAGAGGGAAAGTTCAGTTGCACAAACTGGTTGTCAGTCGCTTGACAACCCATGGAAGGAATCCAATGGAATTGGTGGGGAGGAGAAGCTATTAGATTCTGGTGTTCATCGCTGTCACTCCTCATTATCTCAACGTTCAGTGTATTCGACTAGGACTTCACCTCCAGTTGATTCTTTGTCTAAGGCTTTACGCGCTTGTCATTCCCAACCTTTGTCCATGATGGAGGTAACTTGAGTCCCATCACATAACCATCTCTACTCTCTAGTTGGAGCTTGGCTCCCCCAGGACAGCCAATTGCATAGATCCACACTACATCAAAAGATGTGTTAAATTTTTTTATTTTTTATTTCCAGAAATATATCCTATTAATTTCAGTTTTCTTTTAACCCAACTTTTTACGAAATAAATGGAGACAAAATGTCACTAGTGCCTTGATGTGGAGGTGTTATTGGCAATAACTTGCAACTGCAACAGAATTATAACAAAAAATGTTTGAGGAATACATACATGAGTTCCCATTCCTAAATTCATTCATACGTTCACAAATTCATATATTGCAATATGGAGACCTTCTCTGGATTATGACTTTCTGTTGTTTCTCTACAGTATGCTCATAATACTTCGTCAAGTATAATCAGTCTGGCAGAGCATCTCGGTACCCGCATCTCTGATCATGTTCCAGAAACACCTAACAGGCTTTCTGAGGATATGATTAAGTGCATGTCAGCCATATATTGCAAGCTAGCAGACCCGCCTTTGACACATAATGGCCTGTCATCTCCCAATTCGTCTATGTCATCGATGAGTGCATTTTCTCCACAAGATCAGTGTGAGATGTGGAGTCCAGGGTTCAGGAATAATTCTTCTTTTGATGTACGCTTAGATAATCCTTTCCATGTGGAAGGACTCAAGGAGTTCAGTGGACCATACAGCACCATGGTTGAAGTCCCTTGGATTTACAGAGATGGTCAGAAACTGGGTGATACTGAACATCTGCTACAAAATTTCAGGTGAATCTTTATGAAATGTTTACTCAAGAAAATATCATACTCAAATGATGTTGAATTTCATTTGATAATGGAATCACTTAGATGTATTCCATGCTCTCTTGCAATTTAATTATGGTCATTGAGTTGTTCTGTTACAGGTCCCTTATTTGTCGATTAGAAGAAGTAGATCCTAGGATGTTGAGTCATGAAGAGAAGCTAGCATTCTGGATTAACATACACAATGCGTTGGTGATGCATGTAATGATTCTTATCAGTAGATATATTAACTGTACAGTGTTAATTCCTGCGTATATCTTTATTTCCGATGCAAATGAAATTTAATCAGCTTTTTGCTTTCCAATAGGCATATTTGGCTTATGGGATTCCACAAAACAATGTAAAGAGAGTTTTTCTACTCTTAAAGGTGGGATGTTCCTCATTGTTCCTTTAGGAGAATAGTTAATGTTTTACGTGGTTATTTGTCTTCTTACACTTTTCCACTATCCAGGCAGCATATAACATTGGGGGTCACATCATCAGTGCAGACACTATACAGAGTTCTGTCCTAGGTTGCAGAATGTCTCGTCCTGGGCAGGTGTGCCTAAGCCTTTTCTTTTTTAAAAGTTATCTTGAGATTATATGAGATTAGTGTTGATATCTTTAGTAAAATTTATGCATTTAAAGTTATGTGAAATGATGTTGGGCTTAAATTCAATTACTGGCCTTGAAAGTGTTAGAACAATAGTTAAGTAATTAAATTCACTCTTTCCCATTAGCTTAAACTTTTGCTATAAGCGGTAGTTTAACATGGTGTTAGGGATGGTGATCCTTAGTTCTAATTCTTTCTCCACTCCACCTCCCATTTAAAGTTAAAAAATTCTAATAATGATTTAAGTGATTAAATTTATCATTTCCGATTAGTCCATATCAGAAAGTTTTTCTTTGGTAGACACAAGACCATCTCTTGCTGCACAGCAGAAAATTTTAAGCCTATCCTCTTATTTACTCTTACTCTTCTCAGTAGGAGGTCAAACTTATGATTCCCAAAGACACATTATCAATTTTTTTTTTGACTTAATTATCTAAATTAATTCTCACTAGAAACAACAATTCCTTGTTGAAGTTAAGTGATTAAATTTATCATTTAAAGTCAAAATCCTCATCAATTATTTGACATTTATTTTAATTATACCACTTGCATGTAGCCAAATTTAAATGCATCATCCACGGTTTTCTTAAGTGAGCGTGCTGTTCCTGTTGCAATATTTGAAACTGATGCTGGTAAAGTTCTGCCATGGTTTTCTTAAATTTCATTTGCTTCTTGTTTATGTACTAAAGAAAGCATGTACACATTTGAATTCACAGAAATAATGAAGCATTATGTGCGGAGATGGTGCAAGATTTCATCAGATGTGGGCATTCGATCCATTATTGACTGGTCTTATTACAAGCAAAGGCTTAGTTCAGCAATTCAGAAAGTTATTACCATTCCTGCAGCAATGCAAAAGGTTTTGTTGCTTGTTCATTGTTATTTGTTGAAGTTATGTATCTCCCTTTTTCTTTTGTGTGCCTCATGTAAGATGAGTTGAAATTTTCAGGTTGCGAATCCCGTCCCTAGGGTACTGCATCCTGATTGGCTGCATAAGAAGGTTCGTGAGAAGGAGGACAAGTTTCGACAACGCAAATTAGTTGATATCTTCAGCTCGTTGAACAGGGATGCATTTTTGAAAAAGAATAGTGATGCTGCTGGCGCCAATGGTGTGATGAATGAAGAAATTGTTAAAGACTTGGAGGACTTTGGAAACAAAAGCAGAAAATCTGTAACTGGACCTAGGATAGTTTGTGATTCACCTTGTTGTTATGACAACTATTCAAGTTCTAGAAATTTTCATTAGAAATTTGACTGTCATTTGTCATATCTCACAGCCTGCAGACTGGGAGGATAGGGAATATATTGATGATCCTAGTGAGGTTAAACCTGAGGTATTAAAACTTTGTATTTCTTTCTAACTACTGAAAATGCAATTAGTATCTGTATAAATTATGTGCTTCCATTAATGTTTATCTTGGTATTGCAGGGTTATGATTCAATTCCAAAAGAAATTCCAGACCCAAAAGCTAAAGAGGTTAGTTGATTGCTTAAGAAGCCATGCATACGCAAAGCCATGTATATGAATTAATGCCTAGCTTTAATGATGTTGGACCCAACACTACTACTAATTGTCATAATTTGTAGGGCTAGTTATATTTCAAAAGGCTGCTTTACGTTCCACTTCTCTCCTCATTTCCCGTTTTCCAGTTTGATGTTTAATGCTGCTATTTTGTGATATGGTGCCTATAGAATGCTTCAAAAAAAAACAAAAAATATGATAGAAGATGAAAAAATCTCATAATTTAGTTTCCCTGATCAGCCTGATAACTGGGATGATGAAGAGAATGGTGCGTGGAAACCCCCAAAGGTACCTAATCCAACGTATAAAGGACCATGGAAGCCCAAGGTATGCCAATTGAGCTCAAGAGATACACAAAAATGCTTGAAGCTTGATTCTCCTTTGCAGTTTCTCATGCGCTTGCTTTTTTGACTTGACAGAAAATTAAGAACCCCAATTATAAAGGAAAATGGAAGACTCCTTGGATTGATAATCCAGGTATTGTGAAGCATACCTATATAATTTTTTTCATTGATTATAAAATATAAAATAATTTGGACCGCCAGAGTTGACATTAAGTGGTTTCCTTTTTCCTATGTCCAGAGTTTGAAGATGACCCTGATGTTTATGGGCTTAAGCCAATTAAGTATGTAGGAATTGAGGTTTGGCAGGTAGGACATAAGTCTCAATCTACTATGCTAGATAGACTGATTATTATGTTTCTCTTGTTATCAATAAACTATATGATTAATGGGGTCAAATAATGCAGGTAAAGGGTGGGTCAGTTTACGACAATGTTTTGATCTGTGATGACCCAGATTATGCAACACAAGTTGTGGAAGAAGTATTTGCAAACAGGGAGGTGTGGCCCTTCTCCTTAAACTTCATTGTTAGATTCTAGATCAATAGCAGTTCCTTATTTGCATATCTTTTCTGTAACTTCAGATTGAAAAAGAGGCCTTTGAGGAAGCAGAGAAAGTGAGAAAAGCACGAGAGGAAGAGGTTCTTAACGATACTTACTGCTGATTGCAATTTCTTTAGTCTTAGTTGAATTTCATTCCAAGTGATTTTAAATCTTCAAACGTCATGCAGGAAGCTCAAAGAGCAAGAGAAGAAGGTGAAAGGAGGAGAAGAGAGCGGGGTTCTGATCGACGGTACAGGGATAGATATAAGGACAGATACAGAAGGGTTTGTACAATTGGCATCACTCCTTTTAAATTTTTCATGATTTCATCTGTTTCTTTTGGTTGTTTGATGATCACCCTTATGATAAAAGTGATAAAGCCTATCATAGGCTTGGGCCAGCCAATCCTTTAATTTTTGAGGAAATTTTGGTCTTCTGTGATTAATTAATTGATTGTGTTGCATTTTCTGTGTATTTAATGGCTGTTCCCCATCAAAGGCTTCTTTACAGACGTGACAAAAGACATTTTTCATATCAAGATTTTATTTTTGTGAAGATGTCGTAATAATACAATGAATTTCCTCTGTGGTTGTGTCCAACCAAGATTTTCATTGGAAGCTTTTGGCCTTTTTTCTAAATAATGTTGAATGTACTGCCAATCAGTTGATGGAAACACTTCTTTATTTTAATGGAATTTTATAATAGGAAACTGATGCAGATTGATGATTGTTTTATTTACAAGTTGACCACATTCCATATAGGGAGAGTTTTAGAGAGCTTCCCCCCCCTACCTGGCTCTCTAAAACTCTCCCTATTTTTTGGACTCAAAAGACTTGTATGATTGTTTCAAAGTTTGTCCTAAGTTCAAGGTTTAATTTGTTATGCAGGACCGTCGTGATTACATGGATGATTACCATGTAAGCTTCATTCTTTTCTCTACTTATTTTTATTGCCAAATAGAGGTGGTATTCGTCATGACAAGCATATGTTTTTCTTCTACTGCTGAGAGTTCCCAGTAATTTGTTCAACATCCCCAAGTATTCTGAATTATTTTTATTTACAAGTTGACCACATTCCACATAGGTCTATTTTTATTTATTTTTTTCCTCCATGAATATTAATCTCTAGGAAATCCTGAATGTAGTAAGTAAATTCTCTTTTTGGAAGCATCTTATAGCAGACTTACAGTCAAACATATTGGAATCTATTTTGTTTATTATTATTATTTTTTGTATCTTGAGAGGAAATTTGAAAGAATGTTGGTGTGGAGCAGTTGGCATTGGCAATGTATTAGTGATGAGTGATTTGGAACACACCTTTCTTGTTAAAAAAAAAAAAAAATTGTTTTTTCATTAGTTGGGATGAAGAATGAGTATGTGAAAACAAATTTATTACAATGGGTCTATTTTGCCTTTGATGTCATGGCCTGTTGTGTGAACACAAATAGAACACTGATACTCAATAATTTCAGCCATTTCTTAGGGAAACAATTATTAATTGCAGTTTTTGTATTTTGTGCAGAAATTTCTACTGAACAAACGTGAAATGGAGTTGTTGAAGTTAGAAAACAAGGTTAGGTTTATCCTTGCAGTTGTGAAGGGAGAGATCATTGTAAGTAATAGGAAGAGAGCTGATCTGTTTGTTGAGCTGCAAACAAAAGGTTTCACTCCTTTTCCAAAGAAAACTAAAGCTGTTGAGCCAGAAGTTGCTGGTGCAACTGATGATACAGAAGAAACAGAAGTGAAATCTCCTGCTGACAGCAGTAGTAATGGGGTACAGATAAGTGATTATGAGTATCTACTGGCCATGGCAATTGGAAGCTTGACCATTGAGAAGGTTCAGGAGTTATGCGCTGAAAGGGATAAGGTCAATAAGGAGGTTGATGATTTGAGAAAGGAAACTCCAAAGTCCTTTTGGAGGACAGATCTTGATGCTTTGGAGGGGCAACTCGATGTATGACTGAAAAATTAACAATTCCTTGTGATGATTTGTTTATTTTTCTGTCTTTCTATTTGTTGACTGTTTTTAGTTTTATGTCATTTAGGAGCTAGAGAGAAGTGATGTGAGTCAGAGGAGTTAAGAAAGAAAATGAGAGGCAAAGCAAGGGGTGAAGCTGCTATGAAGTCTGCTAGACAAGCACCCAAGAACCCACGCAAGAACAATAATAAGAAGGCAAATAATGCAGAATCTGTTGCAGAAGCTGTCTCGTCATCTGTGGCTGCAATGGAAATTGGTAAGTGTCAAAAAATATTATGTTTATTATATGGGAATTACTTTTTGTTTGATTTTTGGTTTACTTCTGCTTCATTTACCAGAGAAAGCTCCTGAGGCAGCAAAACCCATAGACAGAGCAGGCTCTAGGAAAGCTCCTGCTAAGGTCTGTTTCTGTTCCTATGTTCTATTTTTCCTTGGAAAGGATGAGCTTAAAGAACGACTTGCTGCCTATAACCTCGATGCATCTCCTGATCAATCAGCCGGTAAATGCTATATTATTATATTTCATTAGGTTGTGTTATTATGATCTTTACACAACTCAGCTGTAATGTAAGAAAAATTACAGTGGATGATATGGGGATATTGTTTGCAAACCAGTTAATATATGATCTTGTGTGAGAAATTGTGTTTCTATTATTCTTCTTCATAAAATCAATTATAAGAGAACAAAATACTGTAATGTACATAGATAAAAATTTTCCATGTTACAAGCACCAACTAAAATTTCCACTTGAGATTCAGCATCACTAATAATTAGTTTCTTGTGAATTTTTCGATGATCTTTTACCATGATCATTGGGAATGTGTTGGACTGTTTTTTCTGTAAGTATTCCCACAGTAAATTTCTCTTTGTTTTTATGCCTGACAGCCATGGAGACTGAAGTGCCCAAAGTACCAGCCAAGAAGAAAGAACCTAGCAAAAGGGCTGCTGCTGCACAGAAGAAGAAGCCCTTGGCAACTGTTTCGGAGATATCTGATGATGATGATGATGATTATAATGATATTAATGAAATTGATGATGATGATGATGATGATGATGAAGATAGTGAGATAGAAGTTGTAGCTACTCCAGAAACGAGGAAAAAGGGCGGGGGAAAACTGGCTGCAAATGCTAAGGCAGTTAAGGCCCCTGCAGCGGCAAAGAAGAGAGGTGCAGCGAATAAGCAGCAGCCTCAGACATTGGCCCAGAAGCTTTTAACTGACATGTTAAAGCCTGCTGAAAATTCCAGGATTTCACTGGAGAAGAAAGTGAGAAAGATGAGGGCATCTCCATTCAACAAGAAAAGTGGTTCTGTGTTGGGAAGGGTTGGTAAGGTAAATGAAGTGACTGAAAATGAAGAAAATTCCGGTTCTGCTTCTACTTCTGCCAGTACTGAAGAAACTATTGAAGTTGCACCAGCAAGAGCAAGACCTCAAAGGGTGAACCAAGTTAGAAAACAAGGTATGTGTTGAGTGACTCTGAAAGTGAACATGCCACTGAGGATTCTGAATTTGATGAAGTGACTGATGAAAGTGAAAACAAGAAAACAAAAACAAAAAACAAAAATAGCATCACCTCTTTTGCTTGCTAAGCTTAACTTCTTTTTGTGCTTTCAGAAAGAGTATGACAGAATATGATCCGCGTCTTGTGGCTCCAACCTGCTTGTACCTGGCATCAAAAGCAGAAGAAATCACAGTGCAGGCCAGGCTTCTTGTATTTTACCTTAAAAAATTATGTAATTACTTGATACTAGATTGATTGTATGAATTTCCGCTAAATTCAATTGTTGTCATTCTACATTAGTGTGTGAAGTGCTTACAACATACCTTTCTTGTTTTACAGATGCTGATGAAAAGTATGACTCAATTAACTTGGTAAGCGTCCAATCCCAGCATAGTCAATTTGGTGTGGCTGCTGCCAGCACACATCACCATGCTTCTCAAATTCTTTGCTTGCTAATTCCTGTGCTTAATGACCATAAGCCTTTATTATGAACATCGCATTTTTGACCATATAATTAATAAATTGCAATAAAATTTTCGCCAATTTTACCATTATGATTTGGTAGCTTGTAACAAGTGCAGATGCTCTTTGATAACCTTTTTTTGATGTTGAGTAGAGATGAAAATGAAAATGAATTGATAACATGTTGGATTACTGTTTTGGTGGAGTTGGTTGTACTTTCTTTTCTTTGACTTTTCTTCTGAAATGGATGCTGGTGTCTTTATGAAAGTTTATTCTTAATAGCACACTAAATAAGTATGGAATGCTTCAATTAAAAATGCAGGTGCTATGGGCCAGGTAGTTGCCCATCAAAGAGGGTCGCATGGGCTAGAGAATTGATAGACGAAGAAGCAGAACAGTTCCTCATGCCTCGTTTCATTGACCCAGATTCAGAAAGACCTTGGCTTGCCCAGAGAATGGCCTTGAGGATACCATATTTTGCGTAAAGTTAATGGAAGGAGACCTGCTTATGCTTCCCAGCAACTAATATAAAATCTGCATAATACGTTTTATTTTTAAGTCTTTGATTGGTCAAGTTATGAGAGAATAGCATGGTGCCTTTTGATGTATGAACTTCCTCTATAGATTGTTTGGCTTATATTTTGTGAACTTGTCCGATCAGCTTGTGTTAAGATTCTTTCAAATAGTGTTTCAAAAGGGACAGTATCATTTTCAGCAATTCGTGACTGATGGTTTTGTAGAAGCAAGATGGTTTCTCCATTTGAAAAACCAGTTTTAGTTTCTCGGAACAAGCAGTGAGCATTTTATAGTTGGGCAATAATAGGTCTCATGTTGACTGCCATGAAGATCAAAACTATAAACACATGGGTTATGACTTTATGTTAAGTGCCAACTTTGGCATCAACTTTAGCTCTCGTTTGATCTGGCATATGTATTTCATGCAAGACCTACAAGGGTTATGACTTTACAATAAGTCCCATTTGGTCCATTTCGGTCTAATTTGGTCCACTTAGGTCCACTTTGGTTAATTCGGTCCAATTCAGCGTATTTGGTCCTTTTGGTCTATTTTGGTCCAATTCGGTCCACTTAGGTCCATTCCGTCCATTTAGGTTCATTCGGTTCACTGCAGTCCAATTCGGTCTATGAGGTTCATTCAGTCTATTTTAGTCCACTTCAATCCTATTCGGTCCACTTAGGTCCATTCAGTCCAATTCAGTTTTGGGCTCGAAGTTTTATTTTATTTTTCTTAATTTTTAGGTTGAAAAGCATGAAATTTTATTCTATTTCTGTCAAACTCTTTAGTTTTAGGTTAAAAAATACAAACAAAATAGGTATTGGAAATAAAGATATGGGCCCTAGAAAAGCAATAAAAATAATAAAAATTCAAAAAATTACCTGAAAATTAAAATTTCAACAATATAGGTATAATAATTATATTTGGAAAGAAAAAAAAATGCTACAATTCTAAAATTATATAATAATTTAAACTTATTGTAATATGTAACATGTATTCCATAGAATGGGGGTGTACTTGCTCAATTTGGTGAAGAATGGATCAATGATGGATTATAGCTCAATCTCATCGGTGGAATGTGTGAGGACGGTCTCTCTAGGCACGTCAATGTCTTACACCACTAGGGAGACACTTGGAATGCTAAGGGGCGTAGAGACACGTCAATGTGTTTGGCACTATGTTTCAAATAACATGTTTTAATGTGTAAAAAACATTACTCAAATTTTTTCCTTTCTCTTTTGGCACTTAAACTGTACCAGCCTTGTGATTTTATCGTGAATATGAATGCAAATATTTGAATAATATAGCATGATTCGTTGAGATGAGTGGCGTTTGAATGCTATTTTTATGCTTAGTACCTGTTTTTAAATGGTTACAATATACCGTCTATCAAAGTCTTACACTAAAGCCTGTGTGATAAAGTAAGAAAGTTTCAAATTTGAGCTTTTAGACTTGGTGTGGTTCTCTTTAGTCTAAAATTTCATTAAGGTATGTCCTTGCAATATATGGAGACAAATAACCTAATTCATTTAATTTGACTCTTGCAATTTAATTTCAGCATTGTAGTTAGTTTTATGCACAAAATAGGAAAGTTGAGTTCAGTGTTATATCCGTCGTGACTTTTTACATCTATACATTTCTATTTAAAGCAATAAGTTATAAAAATACCCCTTTTCACTTGCCTGTTGAAATTAGTTCCCAACTTGGGATTAAAAAAAAAAAAATCCCCCAGTGGAAGTCGACCATCTTATAGTCGATTTCCACTGGGTTTTTTTTTTTTTTTGTTTTTGTTTTTGGCACCTACTCGTGCAGCAGTAAACCATAATTGGTTTCCCTTCCCCTGCAGCAGTAAACTAGAGCCAGAACACATAACATGAGCAGCGATAAACAAGTAGATACAAGCATATGATACTGGTAAATTGCTCGTACATCATATGCAAACAACTGGATTCAAACAGTTACTATTCATACCCATTATAGGTTCCCTATTAACGGACAAAAAACATTCAATACTAGCTATCATCGCTTCAAAGGAGGGCCCTGTGGTTGAATTTGCCAAAGTAGTAGCTACTAATGCCAAAGTAATATAATTGCTGGCATTATAGGCAAAAGCTGCACAACGCAACTATAGTAACAAGTACAATGGACAGCAAATAGTTCAATTACAACAACATTCAACAATAACCAAAATAACAACTAATAAATACAACATAGTCTCCATATTAGTCTACCACTTGTCTATACTAAACCATACTGATACAACATACTCTACATAGTTACCAAGCACTTCTCCATACTGATACAACAGACTCTACATAGTCACCTAGCACTTGTCCATACAGAAGATAACCACAAGTCCCACGTACAATGTGACTTAGCAAAATCGAGTTTCCGCTTGCCTGCCAAAAATTAAAATACGGTCATTAGTTTCCAAATGCAAAGAACAATAAGAAAATGAAATTCTGAATATATTATATAAAAACAGTGAGGGCACTTGCCTAGTTTATAGCAGTACCACTTGTCGATGCCCCACGGGAATTGGGACAACTTCTACGGTTATGCCCCTCTTGATGACACACTCCGCATCATTGCCTCGGTTGAGTCTCCCTCAAGTCTGGATCTTCCCTCCGGCTTCCCCGTTCTCGCTGTACCCCATCCATTTCATTCCTTATTCTTGACTTCACAGGACGACCTTTGCCCCGCAACAGCAGTGGGTCAGGCACCCATCGTGGTCCGGAAACGTCCCTCCACTCAGACTCTGACTTTGGTACCACAAAATTATGTGAATATGTGAGAATGGCGTTGTTCAAACTGTAACATGGGTCAATATAGTTGGTCGCATTGAGATGCAGATCTTGAAGAACTTTAATTGCATGTGAACAAGGGATCTTCAAGTTTTGCCACTTTCTGCAACCACATGTTCTAGCAAATATGCGTACTTCATGACTGTGGTTTCCCCCTCCACCTCTATGGTCATTGTACGGGGTAACCACCTGATATACACCCTCTGCATGATTAAAATTCCTCACAGTGTGTCCTGCAATTTTTTGCTCATTTCTGCTATAGATCTCCATTGCATAATCACTCCACAGCTTACCTCGAGAAAGATCAGAAGTAATTTGTTTATGTCGATCGTGGAAATATGCAACAAGTTTGCACAAAGTGAAATGAACCATTGCAGCAATGGGCAAACCGCGGGCACCTTTAAGTACCCCATTAAAGCACTCGGAGATATTGGTTGTCATTGCCCCATAACGTCTTCCACCATCATGTGACTGGGTCCATTTCTCCACATTCTCACTCACTAGATATGTGTATGGCATATAACGTTCAATCCGCGTATCAGTAGGGTCTACACCCCTCAGTAAATTAATCTCGGCCTCCTTAATGGTTTGCATTATGGACTTAAATTTAGCTTCATTACTTGCATATCCAGCTTTCAAGGCCAATGCCTTTAGAATCGGGTTATCAAAGTGTCTGTTGAAGTTGCTAGCAACATGTTGAAGGCAATATCAGTAATATACCTGTTCTCTTCCGTCCTCACGTCTAGGCCACTCTCGAATGGCACATTTGATACCTTTATGTCGGTCAAAAATAATACAAATGCCATCGTTAGGTATGACATGCTCTATGGAAGTCCTGAGACACTCTAAAAACCACCCCCAACTAGCCCCTGACTCCTTGTTCACAACAGCGAAGGCGAGAGGCAAAACCTTTTGGTTAGCATCGGTTGCCATTGCAATCATCAATACCCCTTTGTATTTACCATACAGATGAGTCCCGTCAATACTAATCACTGGCCTGCAATATTGGAATGCAGCAATGCATGGAGCGAATGCCCAATATACATAGCGTGGTACCGCAGTACCTTCGTCTGGCCTAGGTATGGTGTGATAGCTGTACTGGGTACCTGAGTCCTCATCCAAGTATGCCAACAACAACTTTCGCAACTTTTGGTAAGACTGCTCCCAATCCCCAAATATCTTAGCAATTGCCTTTTGTTTTGCGTCCCATACTTTATAGTAAGAAAGCTCATGATTATACTTAGTACGTATGATCTCCCATAGGTCATCAATACGTGTAGTGTGATTTTTTTGCAATCTCCTCACAATTTCTGATGCAACAAAATGCGAATCCATCATTCTACCATCTCTTTTTAGGCCAAAGGGTATACAAGTGTGTGGACCCACATAAAACGTAACCATCCACATACCATTGAATTTAGTCTTCATGTATGCCCCAACATACCACTTGCAGTTGTCATCAACACATGCGGCGCATAATTTCGTTTTGGTCGACCTCCGGATTATAAAATTTCTATTATCATTTGCTGCGTATATTATCAATGCATGTTTCACCGCATCTTTATTTGCAAAAGTCAACCCTTTAGAAAAATGCATCCCATCTTCCCAAGTAGAGACAAATGGTATCTGAAGACGTGAAGGATCAACCATATCTTCCCAAGTATTTGAGTAGAATGACTCAGCAGGAGGTCTATAGCCAGTGGTCGTATTTCTATTATGCTGGACACCAATATCATCATTTGCATCACCTTCATCATGGTCCTCCATATTTTCCTCTTCAAAATTGGGAACGACTTCATGTTCATCCACATCGTTCTCAAAGTCGCCTTGCTCAATCCTCTCTTCGTACTCATCCACAATCTCAACATTTTCACCATCATTCGCAACATGATCTTCGTCTTCGTCTTCCTCCTCTAAATGTGTCTCTTCACGATAGAGGGTTTCACTAGTATTAGCAACATGATCTTGAGATGGGAGCGTATAACCTCCCATCGTATACCCTTGTGCAGTATACCCTCCCATCGTATACCCTCCCATTGTAGTGCATCCATCATCTAGGGCTGTAAATTGTAAAGCCGTAGTTGTTTCTTGCACCACCTCAGTAGTGTTATCTGCAGGCGCCTCCAAACTTACATACAACTCAGCAGCATTTACTTGGGGCATTTTCTGGATCCTATTAAACATCATCTTTACATGTTTATCTTCTTTGATCGCCATATACCCATAATTTATCCGTTCATGAAGGACTTCTTGTGGGTAACGATAAATAATCTTGATGTCATACCAAGCAGGATTCAATTTCAATTCGTCCATTATTTTCCTCTTCAAATCATTCAACGTCTTCAACTTACGACGGAACATCATGTAGTAGCATTCGATACCCTCCCCTCTAAATGGGAATCCGTCAATCCCTTCAGGATTGTGAAGGGGTCCACCGAAGTATACATTTATATCAATATTCTTCAAAGATTGTGAACCTATTAGAGAGCCAAGCCAAGGAAATTTATGTTAGTGACATATTTTATCTCTTTCATTTAACATCAATTACAAAACTTTTTCTATCTACTCAAAGTACAAAAATTACAACGGATCTAAAAGTGTAACAATTGCATATACTCACCCCACATCACATACAAACACACTCAAACAAATAAAAAAACTAAAAACAAAACTCACCCCCATTACAAATTTTAAACTCAGCTCTAACAAAAATATAAATAAAAATATCATCATTCCAGTGCTACGGAAATTAATGGCATACCCTATTACACTACTATTAATGAAATAACATAGAGCAGGGTTCATCAGACAAAAGAAAAAAAAAAAAACACTAATGTGAATATGATCATGATCAATCAAATTAGGCATATCATCTAATTTGAAAATCAAGGCATTAATATACAGTGAAATATACTAGATGTGATATACAAACTCAAATTTTGACAATGGTAGTCATAAAAATCATACAATAAAAAATCCGTCATGACAGTAAATTTGTTTCGGATCAGCTAATATGTCATCCAGAAAATGGAAAAATGCTAGCTGCTTAATTAGGTGCAACTGGACCGGTGACCCAATTATTTTCATAGCTTTTACTGTATTCAATAATGTCTTTCTCATGGTTGGAATTTCATAAAAGTTGGAGGTTGCACAATTCTTTGAACCTGTTTCTTTTTTCTTTCCTTATGTGTCTATTATTTATATATTTATATAAATATATAAATATAAATATATAGTTGTATAAATATATAAATATAAATATATAGTTGTATAAATATATACATATATTTATATTTATATAAATATATAAATATATAAATATAAATCTATATATTTATATATATATATATATTTATATTTGCATTTAGTTGTGTATATATATATAAATATATAGTTGTATAAATATATAAATATATTTCTATAAATATATAAATATAAATAAATATAAATAAAAATAAAAATATATATATAAATATTTAAACATATAGTTGTATAAATATAAATATATATACATATTTAAACAACCAACTAATATACATAAGGAGCCCTGCTTGGGCTTCCAGGCCGGTTACTCAAAAAAAAAAAACTAATATTATGAAACAAATATACATATTTAATACAAACAAATATCTTATCAGGAAACAAATATAAATATTTAATACAAACAAATATCTTATTAGGAAACAAATATAAATATTTAATACAAACAAATATTTTATCAAGAAATGGCATGACAAATTCAATGCAAGCAACACTTTTTAAAGCAGCTATATACACTAAACAACCAACTAGATAGTGAGGAGGAGACCCTTACTTGACATGAGGATGAGCAAATATACTGCTGAGATTGTATGAGAGTGAGAGGAGCAATGTTTTGCTGCTGATGTATGAGAGTTTATGAGAGTTGTATGATGTTTTGTGAGAGTTGTTGAGAGAGGTTTTGTGATAGAAGTTGCTGAAGGTGTGAGTTGTGTGAGGCAGTCAAAATATTTTCTGAGAGTTGTGTGAGAGGTTGTGTGAGAGTTTTTTATTACTGACCAATCACCCAAAAATAAAACACGGATATGACCAATGCCAAAACAGTGCTGGTCAGACTTTTCTTTATAAGCTTTGCACATTCAAAATAAACACAGTAGGCTGGTCAGATATTCTCTGCACGCCCAAAAGAGACCAAAAAAACACAGTAGGCCGGTCAGCTTTGCACATTCAAAATGACATGACCAATTACTCCAAAACACACAGACTTGATGGCACGCCCAAAAGAGACCAAAAAAACACAACACAGACTTGATGGCACGCCCAAAAGAGACCAAAAAAACACAGTTGCTGGTCAGCTTTGCACATTCAAAATGACATGACCAATCACTCAAAAACACAGACTTGATGGCACAGTTAGATATTCTCTGCACGCCCAAAAGAGACAAAAAACATGGACACGACCAAGACGTGTGAGTGGGGGGTCTGAATGTGTAAAAATCGAGTTTCAGAGACTCGATTTTACTTTAAGTAAATCGAGTCTATGAGACTCGATTTCTACGTGTTCTCCACGTAGAAATCGAGTCTCAGACACTCGATTTCTACGTGGAGTAGACGTGGAAATCGAGTCTCAGACACTCGATTTCCGCGTGTACTCCACATGGACTTTTCGCATGGAAAACCAGGTAAACCGAGCCTTAGAGGCTCGATTTAAAGGCCCTAAATCGACCCTCTAAGGCTCGAGTTGTTACAATCACAAATTGTTTGCAAACGGGGCCAACTAACTGAATAGTTAGTTTTTTAATGCTAGTTTCCTACAATCTCCTCTCAATGCCTTCAAAAGACCTCGCCTTTCCACTCTGCTCTCTCTCTCTCCTATTTTATTTCACAGTTTGTTGTGGTAAACTTTCTGGGACATTGTGGTTTTCTTGGTTTGTGTAGCTGCAGAAGTTTTGGGGTTTGTTTGATTTCAATTCCTTTGTGTTATACCCAATTTAGGAATATCTGGAAATTGCAAATTGTGAAAAACTTAATTTTATGGAAGGCGATGACTACCCAACCAAGCTTCGAACACTCCCGTATTTTTCAATTGCCACAATTAGTGACTTTGCCCCAAGGGCTTAAAGGATCTGCCAACACTTGGCGGTATTGTCGGAGTGGCTTCCCAATCTAAGTTCTCTTTGCAAACTTAAGATTTGGGATTGCCCAAAATTATCGTCTTTGCTAGAAGGTTTTCATTTTCTCTCTCTCTAATGGTTTTTCTCTCTCTAAAAGTGAACTAAACATGGTGTTAAAGAATTTACTTGGTTTGTATTTTTTTACTTAAGAGTGGATGCGATGGTAAAATATGAAATTAAAAAATTAAAACAAATTAATCCACACTTAGCTTGCAATTTAAAGTCATATTATCAAGGAAGTATGAAATCTATATTTTTGTGAAATTGGCATTATTTTGAATATATTTGATGCTTCTTGTTTCTAAATAGACAGATGTTCTTGGGAGATTGTTATCTCAAAAAGGGATGTTCCTTGTGCTTAAAATTGCAACTGGTGAGATATATATTTTTTAAAATTTTTCAATGTTCAATCTAATGATTCCATTGGATATACATTTCATAATACCAGTGTATTTTCTTCAATTTATACTCATCTAATGATTCCATGGTTTAAAATGCTGCAGCTTATCAATTCAGCAATAACATGCAGCACGGAAAGTCTTAGCCTTCTCTTGTATTGTAAATAATTTTAATAATATTGTGGTGTGAATTAAGTGTTATAATGGTTAATGGAGTGATTTGTGTTTATATTTATGATGTCATTCATATTTCATGTATTATCTAATTTGCACAATGTTTCAGTAACTTGAGTCATGTGTTAATTGATTGTTTATCTCTGCCTCTTGGTTATTGGAATAACTCAAATGAAACTCTTTGTTGTGCTATATCTTTTAATTATTATTATTATTATTTTTTTTTTTTTGAATATTGATCTTTTGTTGTATGGTGTAAAATACCTAATGGTATTAGAATATTTGGTAGGCCGAAAATATGAAAAGTTGAATTTGATGGAAGTGGAAGACTACCAAGAGGTTTGCTTTACTTTAGCCATTAATTGCTGGTTCCAAATTTCAATTTATGATGAAATTTTGGTATTTTATACTTTCAGATTTGTCATATCTACAGAGGGGGATGCATGGCCTTAATGCCCTAAGAGGACTAAAGACCCAAGATTGTTCTAAATCAAGATGAAAATTCTGAGGAGATATTGGTGAGTATTGTATATAGTTCGCCACCTATATCATATTACCATGTAACTTTTTCCTCCATTGTTTGTTGAGATTCACACAATTTTGAACATAATTGACACCTCTTGTTTTGAAGTTTTGTTAGGTTTTCATGGAAGATTGTTCTAAGGAAAAGGGATTCCTTTAGCTAAACATCTTTTCCTGGTGAGATGTCAGAGTTTTAATGTGATGAAATCCATGATGATGTCAAAGCAACAAAGAGAGACATTGAATTAGCCATTAAATTTGCTTAGTGTCTCATTGTGTGCCCTTTTTTGAATCTGTCTTTCTTATAGGTCACACACGTTTTCATTGCAATGGTTTATAGCTCATGACATGCGCCTATGATATCTACTAGCTCATGAAAACTTGCTATAGCTCTAAGATTTGAAGGATTGCCAGAGGTGAATATTTGACAAAGCAAAATTTTACTGCTTGCCACATGTTTGGCAGTGAGCATATGCATAGCTACTTCAAAATTTTCCAAACCCGTAATTATTAATTCCATAGTTATTGTAATCCAAAATAACAAACTTCAATTATTTGTACTCAGTGACGCTAGAGAAGATAGATATAGTTTTGGGTGTGAAGGCTATATGTTCTTAAATCTCATTTTACACTTAAAAACCTTGACTCCTCCTGGATATTAATTAGGCTAAGTCTGCTAAATGAACCCTTTTGACTTTTAGATTTAGTTACTTTTTACTATCATTTTCAAGGTTTTGGATACTTCCTATAGGTTTTTAATTTTTGTTACTTTTTACTATCTTCTTCCCATTTTTGGTTCCCCTATTCGGCTTCTTCTTCCCATTTCTGGTTCTTTATCTTCATCACCATCTTCGTTCGTGTTCTTCTTTGGAACTCAAGTTCCATGTGGCAAAAATTCATCTCAGCAATTAGGTAGTGTTTGATATGCTGACTTTGGTTTTATATGTGCTTCTCTACAATTGGTTGTTTGTATTGGAGGTTTTCACGTATACCACTTTATGTTATTGATCTGATTTGATAACTAGCTATTAAGGTTAAAATGCAATTCTGTGCATGTGGTTTTATGGAATTGTCACATGACAAAGTTAGAGCATCTCTTGGGACTTTTGAAGGTCCTTTTATTTTTGGTTTGTTTTGGTAAGTTAGAGGTCGGGTTTTGGTGCGATGGCCGGTGCCTTCCATTAAAAAATAGGTCGTGTAATTGGGTTTGGGAAACAGCCTCTCCAAAAACATGGGGGTAAAGCTGCTTACTAATTATTTCTCCCAAACCCGGGAAAAAGTGGGAGCTTTGTGTATCGTGTACGACTTTTGTTTTGCTAAGTCACGCACGCACGCACCTAGTTGGTTTTTCGTCCATGACCTTACCTGCTCCCGTTCTTATGGGAAGAAAGTTCCTTTTGAAGTTGAGGTCATTGACTTGGAAAGTACAATTTTTTTAATGGGGTATCGATCGCTTCCATATTTATCCTCAAGTTTTTTCATATTTTCAAATTATGTTTTTCACTTTTTATATATGTGGCCAACTCTTACTAGTCTGTTAAGGATCCATAGTCGATCCCAAAATGTTTGGGATTAAGGCTTGGTTGTTGTTGTTTTTCGCTTTATGTCTAAAAAAAATACTGCTTTATATGGTTAGACTGCTTATAGAGTAGAAGGGCATTGGCTAGTACAGTTCCTATGCATTAATGTGTGTTTATCTATTGTTTCAGTATTTGCTAAAAGGTTAGACTTCTTTATGTGTGCAATTGTCTTGTTATTTAAATTGACTGTCTAATGGAACAATTACATGAGGTTAACTAAAAAAAGTTTGTTATCTGGTCTATAGTTTGTATGAGCCTTGAAGGGCATGGGACAGATGCTACCAGTTCTGAGATTAAGACTACTCTAAGTTATACAGCTGATGCATCGAAATTGCATGTTGAAGGGATGTCAAAGTCATATCCAGATATAGAAGAAGATGTTACTGGAAATTTGGGATCAAGTGAGCCAATGCAAGAAAATGGTGTTATTCAACAAAAAAGGGCAGTGAAAATCCATGATTTTTTTTTTTGGCATCCCTTATGGTGAGTGCACATCAATTTAGCAAAAACCTCAATTGTTAACTTCACTACATCAAAGAGATTTGATAGATTACACTCACCTTTTTTTAACATGAAATTATTTAAGGTTTTATTCAGCGCTAGTTTTACCGGTCATCTTAAGTTGATTAAAATTATGTCAAACAAAAATTTCAAAGTTTTAAAAAATTCTTTGATTGGTCAACTGTCTTATCCCCAATACTCAAGACCTTAAAATGCACTTAAAAACACTAAGCATGAGTGATCCTTAGCCGCCATATTTTTCTTTAAGAAAATCATTAATCAGATGTAAAGTTGTAGAGTAGTTCATAGAAGCATTTTAAGATAGAAGTAGATCAAAAGGGAATAAGGGGTTGAGTTTCATTCTCTTTCTTTTGGAAAATGGGTCTTTGTAGTTTTAAATCTTAGGTTTATTTTTCTCTTACATATCGCCGGTATACATCCTGTCTACTACAACTGTTCCCTTTCTTTTTCTTAAATGTCTTTGCTACTTTAAAAAAAAAAAAAAAAACATAGAATAAGCAAGTAGGTGACTTAAGCATCATATATAAGTTGTAGGATCAAGTGGAACTAGAAGTACATATACTGTAATGTAAAATTTGTTTTCATCTGCCATTGTATTTCGATTTTAATTTGCATGCTGAGGAAATAGACCTATTAATAACATAAGGGATAGGGAAACTCTGATGGTTTCAATTCAAAGAAAGTATTACAACTAACATGAAAACTTGGAGAGTTATAGTGGACTGCTTTACATCTTTAACCTGGGAAAAAGGACCAGGGGAAAAGAGAAGAAAAGAGCATGGATCAAAAACTTTTCATTGTATAGCTTGGTAATTTGGAATGGAATCTTGTTTAAAACGCTAGAATTCTAGATTGGCCTGTTAGTATGACATAAGATATCTGAAAGCTATGAAATATCATGTCCTTGTTTAAACTGAAATTTCACCGGGTGGCTTGTCTCCTTCAAGTCTTGGGTTTATGAAACTTCAACTTTTATTAGGGATCTTTTAAGCACCTCTTGGCCTTGCAGCATTGAGGGATACTGGGTCTTGTATAACCAAATACTTTAGAATTGAGCACGGGGAGAAAAGGTTTTGGAAATAATTGTCTTAAAGAGAGCTGTTGACCTTATTTGTTGGTTCAATCTTGTCAATGATTCATGTGGCCATGTTGAATGTTGTGGATCATATGGTAACCTAATTGACATCTTGAGGATGTCAAAATCGGAATTCTATGGTTGGTTGTTATTCATCCATGCAGTTTTTGAACAATTTTTTATTCAATTTATTGTAGTCTTAATAGTTAATATGGGAAATTTTCTAATTCTCTTGCAATGGTTTTAGTTATTTTTCAACTCTTTTTAGGCAGGCATTGTTTTGCAAAATTTACTTTGGGCAATGTTCACACAGCCTTTTAGTTATCTTAAATGTCACTGTTGGATTTAAATCTTGAGTATATTGAGAAATTATTTGTCATGAGCAGAATATTGTACTTCTTAGAACATTTTTCCTGTTTAAAAAATTGACTGATATACTGGATTAGTTGGTTATGATTTCTGTGATATATAACATATGAGCTATTGTTCAATTGGTACTTTCTCTTCCCAAATAATGGGATAAAGAGTGAGGTTGTGGGTTCAAGATTTATTTATTTATTATAATTTTTTTGATGCATCTAATAGGTCATGAATCCGCAACCTAACCTTACACATAGAACTTATAAGGGGAGTATGTGGCAATTGAACTAGTCCTCATTGGCAACCAGTTACTAGTAATATGCATCTCATTCAAAAGACCAAGCTTTGATATTAGACCTTGATAATTCTGATACATGAACGATGATGATCAGATGAACTGAAGTCTGCTAAGGAGTAATAGACTCCTAAAACACCAGTTGAGAAATGCAATTTTATATGACAAGCTGTTCAAAGTTGACCCCTTACTCAAAGTATTTTTATTTTTGCAGTTGTTTATGATTATTATTATTGACATGAATCCGTTGGAGCATTGTCTTCATTGCAATATCGAAACTACTCTCACCTGCTACAACTTTTGTACGTTTGCTGATTGAGACCACACACACACACACACACATACACACACACACACATATATATATATATATATATATATATTTTTTTTTTTTTTTTAAAAAGTGTTCCAATTAAATATTTTAGCAGCATTTTGATTTGTAAATACTCCACTTCTGTCCACATTGCTAGTGATATGTATGTTAACAGTACACATACCTGCTCACATATCTTTTTCCCACAGGATATATATATATATATATATATATTTTTAAATGCATACTTATTGAGAACTTTTAACTTGTATTTTGTTACAGGTGGACTGGTTTTAAGTGGTGGACTTCTTGGTTTTGTTTTCTCAAGAAATCTTGCAACTCTGAGCACTGGTGTGCTCTTTGGAGGTGCTTTGCTAGCTCTCAGCACGTTTAGCTTAAAGATCTGGAGGCAAGGAAAATCCAGTTTGCCCTTCATTCTAGGACAAGCAGGTTCTGATTTGTCTGTGACTTCAGTCCAGTTTTAGTCTTGATATATGTTCTGTTATTGCCTGTATTTAAGTTATGGATATTTTGGGAGATATTCCTATACTAACTTCGTATACCTCTAATTTTGTAGCACTCTCAGCGGCGCTTCTTTGGAAGAACTTTCAGAGCTACTCATTGGTATTACATCACATGAGCGGAAAATTCATCTTACTCATTGGCTAGTTGATTCATTGTTTCTAACTTTATAATTGTATTGTGGATGCAGACAAAGAAAGTATTTCCAACAGGTTTTTACGCTGCTATTAGGTATTGCAATATCTGACTGCCAATGTTTTTTTCTTTTGAAAAGAGAGTTCAGTTTCTAGAATCTATTTTGAATCTAACTGTATTCTGTGTTTTTGTCCTTAAAAGTGCTGCAATGCTCTGCTTCTACTCATATGTGCTGATCTCGGGAGGGAACCCACCACCAAAGAAATTGAAGTCATCTCCAAGTTTTGCATCATGATGAGAACACCTAAGGTATGATTATTAGATATGGAAGGTTAGGATTTTGTTTGATTTAATGTTGTATTGTGAATTCAATGGGGGTTATTATAGATGAATAATGTTGAACATGCTTATTTTTATTCGATTACTAATTTGATAGAATTATGTAATTTGTGTATGGTCCCTAGTCATATACATCTTGTATACTTGTGTGACTCGGTTATTGTTATTGGGTGTCAATTCTTGTTATTAATAAAACCTTATTACTTATGAAAAATAAATGTTGAACGAGCTTATATTAACACAAAGTAGGTAACTATGAGTTGAGCAAATGTGTATTTTGTCAGATAGAACGCAGGATTAACTGTCCTGTTTGCTTTATGTAAATGATTGCCTGAATTATATTTCTTAGGGAATAATGTCACGAGTGAAGTTGAGATTAAAGGGTTCCAAATCACATTTTGGGATTAAAATATGAAGCCCGGGCACCATTGGTTTTTAAGCAGTGGCCAATTTCAATGAGTAATGTTTTTGTGTAAAGCTTTAAATGTATGTTTTTCAATTAACTACAACCACATGCTTGCATGCCATTTATCAATGAAGCATAAGCAGTATTATAATTTCTTAATTAAATTCAATGCAACTATATGACGTGTTTAAATTTAATGTACTCTATTTAAGGAATTGTACAGGGTAGTGGAATGTACTAGAAATGCCATGTACACACTTGACCGCCAAAAAAAGAGAAAAAAACCCACAACTTTTCCTTGTAGCCGTAGGTCCATGTGAACTCTATGAAGATAGAACGCCTTGAGTAACGGATAACATCAGGTTTTTTCTGTCATACGTGAATTTACCCATGCTTCAATAAGTTTCTAATTAAATGATAATTGCGGATTTTATTTTTTGAAAAGAAAACACATGCACGCACACAATGAAGAGAGAATGAGGTTTTAACACAATAACACACCACAAACAGTTGATATTATCTATAAAACAACTGAGCTACTTAATTATTAATTATTTGGGTTATGGTATTCTGAAATTAGTAAGTTAATCATGCATATTTGCTTAAAGAGGTACATGGTCTTATTAGTGAGAAATTAAATTATAGTTTAATTAGTGATGATGTACCTAACAATATCTCTATGGAATCAATATGGAGACATGGTAGTAATTTTTCAATTGAAAATTAGTAATGTATATGTGAGAACTTCAATCTGAGAGGAACAAGATTTAAAAAAATTAAAAAAAAAAAAATCCTTCGGTGGTAGCGAGTCCCAAGGTAGAAATTCAATTTTGAATGTCTCCCAAATCTAAGGGACTTACAATGAGGGGTTTTCAATGAGTGTTTTCTTTGGTTGAATTCATGGAATTGCCATTTAATTTAACTAGTTGCAAACTCTCACCATGCACGGGAAGGTTACTATCATATTTACAAACTCCAAATCAAATTACAAACAGTCGAGCTTTACCGTTAGAATCAATTGTAAGTTGGACTATAAAAATGAGTAACGAAATCAATTGCAAGTTACAAACCATCCGGCCTCTTATTGGTATAACAAAATCACTTGCAAGATCTAATTTTGTCTTGATGGATCAAGTGTCAATCCTTCATCTAGATTTTCAAGTATCCAGATAAAGAAATATGTTTTGATAATTCCGGTCTCTTATTAGTAACAAAATCACTTGCAAGTTCTAATTTTGTCTTGATGGATCAACGGTGAATCCTTCATCTAGATTTTCAAGTATCAAGATAAAGAAATATGTTTTTGATAATTAGTAA